>NW_027250788.1:900000-1042500 GCF_044704955.1 Pristiophorus japonicus | reverse complement strand
TCTACAGCACTGGATGGGCCCTCCGCCTTTTCCCCCTCTTTTAATAGCAGCCAAGGCAGCCTTCAGGATCGGATCCTGCATCTGGACTACTTTAAGGTCCGGGGTCACAGCCGCCCCTAAGCTCCCTTGTGTCCCTGGCTTGCTTCTTGCTGCTGCTATCCTGCCTGCCTCGTATGGGTCCTATGGGCGACCTGTGCGAGCACCTTCCCTTGCCAGCAGGTCTGCCTGCTGGTTATCTTCCCTCCGTGGCTCAGTTTTGGAGTGGGCCTTTACCTTATGGATATTTACATCCCCGGTTTCTCCCATTGCAGCTACGATCTTTCCTAGCAGGGGTTTGGTCACAAAGGGCTTCCCATCTGCAGATACTCTGTACACGAATTTCAAGTGAACATGCTGTCCGAGCAAATCGTGTATGGGGTAGGGAATTCCTCGGGGTGTGTGACCACATACATCACCGCCGGGAGTTCCGCCTGCTGGGCGCTCAGGGTGCATGGGAGTTTAAGAGCCAAGGCAATTCCTGCCTTGGGATCCCAAACTCCGCAGCCCATGAGTCTTGTACCCGCGGACACTGAACTGGAGCCATCAACGTAGATCTCGCGGCCTGTGGGGTGTATCCCTGCCCGAAATCCAAAGTTAATGTCCCATACTCCCTCCACAGAGCATCGATGCGGCTGCCCTGGATAGATTAAATTTGCTGCGAGCCTGGGCTCGTAGAGGCCCTTGACCTTTAAAGTCATTTGGGAGAGGAGGAGGGTCCAGCGAGTGATTCTAGCACTGCTCACTGTCCCGTCCTTAATCTTCCCGTCCAACAGCATCTGCGTCGGGGTATGATGGGCGAGGAGTGTAATGGGGGATATTCTGGTAAAGATCTGAGCTCTCTTTACTGCCCAGTGGGTGGCAAGCAAGTGCCTCTCACAATTGGAGTATCCCTTTTCTCCTTCCGTGAGGACCCTGGAGGAGTACACCACTGGTCTCAGCTGACCGTTTCGCCCCTGGAGCAACACTGCACTTAAGCTGTCACCACTGGCTGCCACCTCCAGGAAGAATTCCTCACCCCATCAATTTCCCCTCGGGCTGGTGCTACCTGCAGGTCTCTCTTAAGACAGACAAATGCTGCCTCACAGCCCACGTCCCATTCCCACTCGACCCCCTTATGTAGGAGTCTGAGCAGAGGGGCGGCAGTGGCTGCATAGTCCTCGATGAAGTCCCTACAGTAGCCAGTGATTTCCAGGAAAGACCTTACCCCCGACACATACCTAGGGACAGGGAGTTCCGGCACTGCCTTTCTTCTAGCCTCATCAATGGCCCTTTCTCCTGCTCTTATCGTCAGGATCAGGAATTTTACCTCTCCTCGACCTATCTGGGCTTTCTTGGGATTAACTATAAAACCCCCTTCCTTCAGTAAGACCAGCATTTCGGCCAGCAGTGGACCGTGTTCCTCACTGCTGTCTGTGAACAACAACAGGTCATCCACATACTGGACCAGCTGGTGTGACTGGCTGAAGCCTTTTAAGCAGTTCGCCATGCATTGGTGAAAGATGCTGGGACTATTATGAAAGCCCTGCTGTTCCCGGAAGGTGAAGGCAAACTTGTACTGGTCTTCCCTCCGTACAGGGATAGACCAGAACCCGTTGGATATGTCCAACACTGTGAACGTGGTTGCGGATGCAGGGATTTCCCCTATCAGATCCGTAACCGCCGCTACTGTGGGAGCACAAGCTGGGATGTTTTTATTGAGCACCCTATAATCCACCGCAGCCCTCCAAGAATAATCCGGTTTCCTAACCGGCCAAAGCGGGGAGTTGACATGGGTGGCTATGGGTCTCAAAACACCCTGCTCGACAAGCGAGCTTAAAGCTGTCTCCAAGTCGGCTTCTGCCTCTTGGGGAAAGCCATACTGATTTTGCGGGCGTGACATGGGATCCCCATCTATTCTAACCACCATTCCTGTGACTCTCCCACAGTCGTGTTTATGGGTGGCAAATGCTGCAAGATTTGCTTGCACATAGTCCCGGTACTCGGCCGGGGTGTTACCGACCAGAACCTCCAGGTCGTAACCCCCTTTTGGCTTCATTGTACACAGAGTCCCTTTTCCCTGTTTCTTATCAATAACCATGACTTCTCCCTCTGCTCCCAAGCCCACTGTGCCCCATAGACAGTGATTCCTCAAGTCTACTAGGATCTGGCGAGCGATGATAAAATTAGCCCCCAAGATCCCTTTTCCCACCCGCTCCCAGTTCATCAGGAAGCACTTCCATTGTGTTTGGAGTGCTCCGAAACGAACCGCGAGCGGGACTGAGAAAAACCCAGCCTTCTCATTACCTGTGAACCCAACTAGTTGATATGGCACCCCGTTTGATAGAGGTGAGGTTGCGGGGTCCTCCGAATGGACTATCGTGCTGGAAGCACCAGTGTCCAAAAGGTAGGTACCCAATACACCCTCAACCTCCATCTTGACCCAGGGTCATCCCCAGGGGTCGTATTCTAGTGGGCACAGGTATGCAGGCTGGATCTGGGCTAGTCACGGCCTCTGTACTGGCAGGGTTGCTGGTGCTTCCCTGCCTGTTGCCGTGGCTACCTTCCCAGTCCCCTCCAGCGCTGTCCTCACTGCAGCTACTATCTGGTCAAGGGATGGTGAGGAGCTCGCTCCACTTCCCCCACTCTGGGCGGTTCCTAATGAACTTCTCCCCCATATCTCTTTACTGGGCTCCTGCAATCCCTTTTAAAATGCCCAGCTTTCCCGCACCCGTAGCACACACCCTCCTCATCAGACGAGCGGCCACCCTCCTGGTGCCATTCCCTTTTGGGAATCGGGTTGGGTTTTACTTCATTTACCCGACCTTTGGAGGTTTTCTGCTCCTCCCCTCCTCCATTCCGTTGGACCAGTGCCAGTTGCCTGACCACTGCTTCCTCGGTGAGGTTGGGGTCCCGGGAATCGAACCACAGTTCTGCCCTGGCCTTGAGCCGGGGCAAGCAGTTTGCCACCAGCATCCTCAGCCAGCGGCCAGTCTGTACCGCGGAAAGATTCACCCGAACGAGGAGCTCCCCACAGGCTGCGAGGTATACCACCCACAGCCTGTCCGCAAATGCCTGCAGGGTTTCCCCTGCGAGCTGCCTTGTCCTTTCGACCCGTTCGAAAGGACTGCGTCATCGAAGCCCATAGCCTCAAGGACGGCCCTCTGGACCTCAGTAAATGTACGCTGTCCCCTCCGGCATTCTGCCGGTAGGGCCTGGTACAATTTGCTGTCCAGAGAGAAGAGCAGCAGCTTGGCTGTCTCTTCCTCGTCGCACCCATTAATTTCCCCTGCCTGCATCACCTCCATGAAGTGGATAGACGGGTCCCCGTTGCGAGTGAGTTTGGACAAATGGGCCACCATGGCCCTGAGTGATTGAACTCCATGGGGAATAATAAAGTCGCTCTCCAGCGCTCCCCGACCTTGGCCACCTGCCTGTGGATGACCGTACTTGCGCTGCCTGACCGGGCACATCCGCCCTGGTTCAGGGTCTTTCTGCGCTGGGCCCTCTACCTCTGGCTGTCCCACCATACCCGATGCAGCAGACAGTGCCTGGTCGCCTGATCCAGCCCTTAACTGACCCTCGGCTGGAGCCTCACATCCCTGCTGCCAAACGGGACACATTGGTCCTGCCCCCAGCCCTGGGTATGCTACTACCTGCGCGCCCCGCCCCTCCTGGTACCCCACCGGACAAACCACCGGTGCCTCAGGAGGTGGTCGGGCGCCTCTTACTTTTGGATTCTCCTCTACCTCCCAATACTCTCCTTTGTCCCCTGTGGACCCTCCGGGTCCTATCAGGGGGACCGTCCCCTTTGCCTGGGATAGAGCGTGGGTGAGAGTTTTAATCCTCTCCTGACAGGGACTGTGATCTGCAAACTCACTGCTCCCTTACACGGTTCTGACATAAGACTCACGATCAGGAGATGTAATACAATAGAACTGAGACAAGGTGATTCCAAGAGGAACTTTAGGTTTCCAATTTATTTGACAAGGTGTAACTCAACAAAAGCAATACACCAACACAACAATCCCCCTAAATCCCACTAAAACAGACCCAACGAAAATCTTTACACCAGTTTAGCAGTACAATGCCCAACCTCCCACCTTTCCTGGCCTAACTGAGTTGGGAGTTCTGGGGACCAGAGGTTATACTCACTACTGTGCCTTCCGCAGTCTGGTGGTTTGTTTCTTCTATCTTCGGTGTCCTCGGACACTGGTTTTCCTTCAATGTCGAGAGGCTTGTGTTTGTGGTTGTTGAATGATGAGTGCAGGGAAAATCATCACTCCCTGCTACTACGTCAGAAACCCCTTTTTTTATAGCCAGATTATCCAGTCTGCCTCTCCTGCTGAAGTCGATTCTTCTCATTGGTGGACATTTGATTTTGAAAAATGCAGCAGTTTTAGGTTTTTAGGTATTTTTCCCACTGATCTTAACCTACTCAAGGTTTGAGTGGGTGTTGATTGCATTGGCCTCCTGTAGCCATTATGCTAGTCTGGCCTGAGCCAGATATTTCTATGCCTGATGAAAAAGGTGTTGGAATATGTATGTGGCATTGTTTAAATGCTAATGTTTTCAAGGGGCAAGTTTCGAGGGTATACAGTTCCCAGACAATTTGATTAGTTCCAATGTCCAAACTGGGACTTTTGATATTGACTCCACCCCTTTTCTTGCAGACTCAACATACATCTTTTAAAAAATCCCAAATTCGATTTAAGTTCGTAGTTTCTTCCATGTGCACTTTAGGATTTCAAACTTTCTGGTAGATAGTTCCAAATTAAATTCCCTTTCCTATGAGTCCAAACACTGGGCGGGGCGGGGGGTGTCTCCATGAATGCACCTCCTTTTATCCCCTGCAGGCCTTGTCTACTCTTTTAAAATTCCTTTGTGTCCCAAAGTTTTCCTTCCGTCGGTGTCAATTCACAGCACAGACTGATCCCACAGCCCTTTTCCTTCTGGGTAAAATGAGGGCGTTTTCGTCCTCCCCTACACATTGGAGAATTGTACTTCATGTGGGTTACTAACCGGTGTTGAACACCAGACTCCAGTGCCCATGTATTGCTAGGTTTATCTGTCACTAGAGAATTATTCTGAATGTGAGTCACATATAGAATGACATATTATATACAGCACAGAAATAGCCCATTTGGCGTTTATATTCCACTCGAGCCTCCTCATGTCTTTTCACATCTAACTCTATCAGTGTAACTCTCTATTCCCTTATTCCTCAGTTACTTATCTAGCTTCCCCTTAAATTAATCTATACTTTTCGCCTCAACTACTTCCTCACCAATCTCTGTGTAATGACACTTTTGCTGAATCCCCCCTTGGTTTCTTGGTGACTCTCTTATATTGATAGTTCCAGTGTTGTTCTTCCCCACACATGAACACACTCTCTCTGTGTCAACTCAATCAGAACCTTTCATATTATACACCTCAATTAGGTCACACCTCAGACTTCGCTTTTCAAAAGAAAAGAGATCCAGTCTCTTCATCCCTTTCTGATAGGTATAAAGTCGTATTTCTGGTATCATTCTTGTAAATCGTGTTTGCAACCTCTCCAGTGCCTCTATATCCTTTTTATAAGGATTTAAAGGCAAGAAACAAAAAGGGCCACTGAATATAAAAGGGCAGCAGGAGGGATCAAAACTAAAAATCATGGTTTAAAAACTAGGATGAAAACACTCTACCTAAATGCACGCAGCATTCAAAATAAAGTAAATGAGATGATGACACAAATCATTACAAATGGGTATGATTTGGTGGCCATGACAGAAACATGGTTGCAGGGTGGCCAAGACTTGGAATTAAACATACAGGGGTATCTGACGATTCAGAAAGATCGACAAGAAGGGAAAGGAGGTGGGGTAGCTCTGTTAATAAAAGATGTTATCAGGGCAGTTGTGAGTGATGATATTGGCTCCAATGAACAAAATGTTGAATCATTGTGGGTGCAGATTAGAGATAGTAAGGGGAAAAAGTCACTGGTCAACGTAGTTTATAGGCCCCCAAATAATAACTTCACGGTGGGGCGGGCAATAATCAAGGGAATAATGGAGGCATGTGAAAAAGGAACGGCAGTAGTCATGGGGGATTTTAACCGACATATCGATTGGTCAAATCAAATCGCACGGGGAAGCCTGGAGGAGGAATTCATAGAATGCAAACGGGATTGTTTCTTAGAACAGTATGTAACAGAACCTACAAGGGAGCAAGCCATCTTAGATCTGGTCCTGTGTAACGCGACAGGAAAAATAAATGATCTCCTAGTAAAAGATCCTCTCGGAATGAGTGATCACAATATGGTTGAATTTGTAATACAGATTGAAGATGAGGAAGTTGTGTCAGAAACGAGCATACTATGCTTAAACAAAGGGGACTACAGTGGGATGAGGGCAGAGTTGGCTAAAGTAGACTGGAAGCAAGGACTAAACGGTGGCACAATTGAGGAACAGTGGAGGACTTTTAAGGAGCTCTTTCATAGTGCGCAACAAAAATATATTCCAGTGAAAAAGAAGGGCGGCAAGAGAAGGGATAACCAGCTGTGGATAACCAATGAAATAAAGGAAAGTATCAAATCAAAGACCAATGCGTATAAGGTGGCCAAGGTTAGTGGGAAACTGGAGCATTGGGAACATTTTAAGCAACAGCAAAGAATGACTACAAAAGCAATACAGAAAGGGAAGATAGATTACGAAGGTAAACTTGCGCAAAACATAAAAACAGATAGTAAAAGCTTTTACAGATATATAAAACGGAAAAGAGTGACTAAAGTAAATGTTGGTCCCTTAGAAGATGAGAAGGGGGATTTAATAATGGGAAATGTGGAAATGGCTGAGACATTAAACAATTATTTTGCTTCCGTCTTCACAGTGGAAGGCACAAAAAACATGCCAAAATTTGCAGGCCACAGGAATGTGGGAAGGGAGGACCTTGAGACAATCACTATCACTAGAGGGGTAGTGCTGGACAGGCTAATGGGACTGAAGATAGACAAGTCCCCTGGTCCTGATGAAATGCATCCCAGGGGCTTAAAAGAGATGGCGGAAGTTATAGCAGATGCCTTCGTTATAATCTACCAAAATTCTCTGGACCCTGGGGAGGTACCAGCGGATTGGAAAGCAGCTAATGTAACGCCTCTGTTTAAAAAAGGGGGCAGACAAAAGGCAGCTAACTATAGGCCGGTTAGTTTAACATCTGTAGTGGGGAAAATGCTTGAAACTATCATTAAGGAAGAAATAGCGGGACATCTAGATAGGAATAGTGCAATCAAGCAGACGCAGCATGGATTCATGAAGGGGAAATCATGTTTAACTAACTTATTGGAATTCTTTGAGGAGATAACGAACATGGTGGATAGAGATGTACCGAGTGATGTGGTGTATTTAGATTTCCAAAAGGCATTCGATAAGGTGCCACACTAAAGGTTACTGCAGAAGATAAAGGTACGCGGAGTCAGTGGAAATATATTAGCATGGATAGAGAATTAGCTGCCTAACAGAAAGCAGAGAGTCGGGATAAATGGGTCCTTTTCCGGTTGGAAATCAGTGGTTAGTGGTGTGCCACAAGGATCAGTGCTGGGACCACAACTGTTTACAATATACATAGATGACCTAGAAGAGGGGACAGAGTGTAGTGCAACAAAATTTGCAGATGACACTAAGATTAGTGGGAAAGCGGGTTGTGTAGAGGACTCAGAGAGGCTGCAAGGAGATTTGAATAGGTTAAGCGAATGGGCTAAGGTTTGGCAGATGGAATACAATGTCGGAAAGTGTGAGGTCATCCACCTTGGGGAAAAAAAACAGTAAAAGTGAATATTATTTGAATGGGGAGAAATTACAACATGCTGTGGTGCAGAGGGACCTGGGGGTCCTTGTGCATGAATCCCAAAAGGTTAGTTTGCAGGTGCAGCAGGTAATCAGGAAGGCGAATGGAATGTTGGCCTTCATTGCGAGAGGGATGGAGTACAAAAGCAGGGAGTTCCTGCTGCAACTGTATAAGGTATTGGTAAGGCCGCACCTGGAGTGCTGCGTGCAGTTTTGGTCACCTTACTTAAGGAAGGAAATACTAGCTTTGGAAGGGGTACAGAGACGATTCACTAGGCTGATTCCAGAAATGAGGGGGTTACCTTATGATGATAGATTGAGTAGACTGGGTCTTTACTCATTGGAGTTCAGAAGGATGAGGGGTGATCTTATAGAAACATTTAAAATCATGAAATGGATGGACATGATAGAGGTTGAGAGGTTGTTTCCACTGGTAGGGGAGACTAGAACGAGGGGGCACGGCCTCAAAATACGGAGGAGCCAATTTAAAACCGAGTTGAGAAAGAATTTCTTCTCCCAGAGGGTTGTGAATCTGTGGAATTCTCTGCCCAAGGAAGCAGTTGAGGCTGACTCATTGAATGTTTTCAAATCAAAAATAGATAGATTTTTAACCAATAAGGGAATTAAGGGTTACGGGGAGAGGGCGGGTAAGTGGAGCTGAGTCCACGACCAGATCAGCCATGATCTTATTGAATGGCGGAGCAGGCTCGAGGGGCTAGAGGGCCTACTCCTGTTCCTAATTCTTATGTTCTTATAACACGGCGATGAGAATTGTACAGTGTACTGCAAGTGTGGTCCAACGAAGGTTTGATACCAGTTCAGCAGAACTTCACTTCTTTTCAATACTATCCGTCTTGAATTAACCCTTGGTGCTCCATTTTCTTTTTATGGATGTATCCACGACTTGTCCCCAAACACCGCAAGCTCTGACCTTATTCATTATTCTCATATGTGGTACCTCATCAAAGACTTTTTGGAGATTAAATATATTATATCGTCCACATTGCCCTGGTCTACTCTCCCTGTTACTTCTTCAATGAAATCAAAGAAGTTGGTCAAGCAAGACTTTTGCTTTTGAATCCACGCTGATTATACATTATTATATTTTTGGTTTATAGATATTCTTCTATTCTCTACTTTAGCAGAGATTCCATTATTTTCCTACCACCGAAGTTCCACTGACTGGTCTATAGTTCCCCGGACATGTTCTATCTCTTATCTCAAATATAAGTATTACGTTAGCTATCCGCCATTCCTCTGACACGACACATTTTTCAAACTAATCATTAAATATTTGTAATAGTGCTCCTGCTATCTCTTTGCTGAATTATTTTAAAGTGTATGGATGTAATCCATCCAGACCAGGGGTTCAATCCTCCTTTCATTTGGTTCGTTCATTTAATATTACTCCTCTTTATTTATTGCAGTTATATAATTTCCCATACATTATTCCACCATCATGTCCACCTGCCCTGTGTCCCTGGTAAATACAGAGGCAAAGTAATTATTTTATATTTTATGTAATTTTTCCTTCGCTCCATGTAATTTAATCTTGTCCATTGATTTGTGGCCCTATTCCCATCCGACATTCTTTTTTAAATGAATGTGCCTGCAGAAAGTTAGATGAGCGATTATGTTATCGGCCACCAAATAGTGGGAAGGATAAAGAGGTGTAAATTTAGATAAAATGCAGAAAGATTCAAGATCTGTCGTGATAATGTGGGACTTCAACGTAAACTGGGAAAACAACCATGCAAAGGGAAAATGCAGGGGAGGATTTCCTGAAATCTGTATTAGAACTTTCTCCATCAGTACGTTTCCAGCACGATGAGGAAGAAAGCAGTTCTGGATCTCGGAAATGGATTAAGTAGAGCATGGTTCTGTGGAGGAGCATTGAGGAAACAGTGATCACAATATCATTAGGTTTAGAGTAGTTATGGAAAAGGAGAAGGTATAATCATGTGTGAAAATACCCAACTGTAGGAGGACTAATTTTATGAGTTGAAAGGGATCCGGCCCTGGTAGATTGAAACCAAAGATTTCTCGGTAAAACAGTAAATGCACATTGGGAGACTTATAAAAGGAGATAGATCTGGTAACGACTAGACACGTTCTCATGCAGGGTGCAGAAATAGCATGATAGCTAGCTACAGCTCGGTGGATGAATGAAGGTCAACTAAAACACAAAAACGGAAGCTTGTGATAAACTTCAGGCTCATATTTCAGTCGAGAACCAAGCAGAATACAGAATGTACAGAGAAGGACTATCAAAGGAGGAGGAAGTAGAATCAGCAGAAAAACAGGATATTCGCCCAGAGTACTTATCTGAGGAAGGACACACTTGCCTTGGAGGTGGTGCAACAGAAGTTCAACAGATTGATTCCTGGGATAAGAGGGCTGTCCTATGATGAGAGATTGTGTAGAATATGCCGATTCTCTCTTGGGTTTCGAAGAATCGGAGGTGATCTCGTTGAAACGGACAATATTCTGAAGGGGATTGACAGGGTAGATGTTGAGAAGCCTGGCTAGCTCAGTCAGTAGAGCATGAGACTCTTAATCTCAGGGTTGTGGGTTTTAGCCCCATGTTAGTCGATTACTGTTCCTTAAAGTTTATGTTGCTTTCACGGGAAAACATCATGAATGAACACATTATCTTCTTTTGCACAATGAAAGAAATACGAACTGAGGGAGAGTTGATAATTTAATCATCTGTTCTGTGCTCTGCATAAGAACACAAGAACCAGGAGCAGGAGTCGGCCATTTGGCCCTTCGAGTCTGCCTTCTTTTGCACTGAAACAAATTATAACCGTGAGTTTAAATTAGCAGTGCGAGATATTTACAGGGCACCTTTCAATGCTTCACAAACCCATTCCTTTCGCTACAGCCACCCGGGATCGTTTCCAGGTTTGGGAAGTAGATGTGATATCACCGCTTGTAATTGAAGTGGAGTAATTTTATTACGTCAGATGGATGTCCCAAAGCACTTCAGAGTGGTGTCAAAACAAATGAGTTTGCAATTTAAAACACTGAATGTCAGGAGTGGGATTTGAACCCACGCCTCCAGCGGAGACTGCAATCTGAACGCAACGCCTTCGACCGCTCGGCCATCCTGACTGTTAGATGCTTCATTTACAAGTTATTGCTCAGGAAAGTTTCGGACCGGGCGCTTGTTCAGTGTTGCTGGAAGGCCCAGTGATCGGGATATCCTCTCCCCCGGGGTTTTCCTGAGCCTGTGATCGGTGCACGTGGAGGTTTGGCCCGGGTTGGAGGTAGCTTACATCCCAGGGATGGACAATAACACTCTGAGCTCTGGAACTGGGGAAGACCGAATAATTAATGAGCTGTTTGTGGGTTTCAAATGCAACTTAGATCTGATGGTATAAACCGATAGTGTTGTTTCACAGAATGAAAGAAATGCGAACAGGGACAATCGAAATTTCAATAACTGAACTTTAATAATGAGTAAAACTTTAACCCTTGATGAAGTTTTATCTCCGATCTGATTTTACACACTCTGTATTTGAGTAGATTAGTTTTAAAATGTTCATTGCTCATGCGACAATGTACCCTGGACTGCTTTTGTTCAATTTTATTGCAGACAAGTTTTTGCTTCACAAATAATGATTCCGCCCAGGCTCGCAGCAGAGACCTTTCCCGTGTGAGGCAAACATGATAACCGCTACACTACGGACACTGCTGCTTAGCTCAGTGCCCAGAGAGAAGTGTTCAGCAACAAGCTGAAATGCTCAATCCCTCTCTCTGCAAAAAGTTCCTTTCACAAACATTTCTCTGACCGGACCTGCACCAAACAACAATGTTCTCCTTTCAAAGTCATTAAACTCCCCAATTTCCACATCTGCAATGTTAAGGACAAGGACTGAAAGCGCTTTGCGATCAGAAAATTGCCGGAAACCCCTGTGGTTAATGACAGAACTTTTGATGGTTGATTTCCGTACACACCTTGTGTTATGTATTTAACCTTTGGCCACCTGTATCACACCACCACCAGAGGGCCTATCTGTTGGAGTCCCAAGGGTTACCAGCATCCATTGGTATATATAAGCACACTGGAGACTTATTGAAGGAGCTAATGTCATACTTACTCATTGTTCACAGTACTCAGTTTCATTCTTTATTATGAGCGTATCAATTGGCGACGAGACAACGAACAACCACACGAAAATGGAAGTAACAGTTGGTATAACTTGATAACAGCACAGCTGGCAATGGTTGCGGAATATATTCGTGCAGCCAAAACGCACAATGACAACATGGAACTGCACGGCACAGAATCCTCAGGGAAAAACAATTAAAGGTTTTGTCCCTGAATGGGCTACGATCCACCAACCTTGCAGTTAATAGCTGAACGCCCTAATCCATTGCACCACAGAGACTGATATAGCATAAATTACAAGACATCCCTGTGATATCTTCACAGAGCACAGCACACACAGCTTCCTAACATGCAGGCTGCTCTCTCGGAACTCTCCAGAAAGAGCCTGTTCTGTTTCAAGATTAACTATACAGTTGCAGTATACAATATGTCCACATCCACAGTGTGGCGCTACAAGCATTACATGCTGACAGACATTACAATCCCAAACCAGGGTGTCAGTCAGTTAAAGCTTCAGATTGCTCTGACCGGGATGGAACTTGTTCACTCTCAGTTGTACTTTTCCCAAATAAAGGGTGGGACATTCATTGTGGATGCGTGGAAGCAGTCTGGTCCCGCACACTGCAGACACTTCCATGTCACCGCCAACCAGCTCTCCCACAACCGGTGTGATCTACCTTCCAGCCTTCCGGTGCCTTGTCTGTGACGAAGTATTCTGACTGTCCCGAAGCCGGTATCGTTTGTCATCAATAGGGTTTTAAGTTGTTTCGGTAATTTTTACCTGTTGGACAGTCGAGGCGCAAATTGTAGAGTGGAACACTTGCGTGGACCCCGGTTTTCTAGTGGTTGATTTTCCTGGTTGGGTCCGTCGGTCGCAGTGGTCCAGTTGATGCCTGTTACCAAGTCAGTTGGTATTGATGTTCCACTGATTGGTTTTTTGAAGTTCTTTTCTCCGATGTCGTTATGTATCTTCCTGTGTTTTCTTGCCGTGTGCTCTCGATCTTGATCTAGTTGTTCCAAAGTAATGGTCAGAAAAATAGGTTGCTCTTGGTACGATAGGCCCCCAGTTATACTCTGAGAGGCTGCTTAATCTTCGTGCCAAATCTAACGTTTGTTTTGTTTAAGTTTTGCTGCCCATTGATTTAAGTGGTCTTCTTTGTATAAGTTTTGGCGGACTAGCTGACTGAGACTTGATTAAATGTTTTAATCTGGTGTTGATTGACTTTGGGATGGTGATACTCCTTATTTATGAACTGATGAACTCTTGTCCATTGAAATAGCACTGCTTTGGCTTCGGGAAGTCTGGGCTGAGCCAGATATTTCTATACATGTTGAAAAGGTTTTGGAATATGGATGTGATATTTGGGTCCTGTGGGTAAGGTGTATAATGTTTCTTCCGTGGTCGATTGTTTAAATGCTAATGTTTTCTGGGAGCCTGACTATGGTTAAAGAGCTCCCCCAGACAAACTGATAAGCTACAATATCCAAACTCTAAATCCCACCCCTCTGTCACTGCAGCATTTCCCCACAGGCCCAAACGTGCCTTTTAAAATCCCAAACTTGGTTAAGACTTGTAGATTTCTTCCATATGCTTTTTAGGATCCCAAACTTTATGCTTACTCGTCCCAAATCGAATTTCCTTTTCAGTGAGTCCAAACACTGGGGGGTTTCCACGAATTTTGGAATCTACATAGGCACTCCCTCGGAATCGAGGAAGACTTGCTTCCACTCCGAAAATGAGTTCTTTGGTGGCTGAACAGTCCAATACTAGAGCCACAGACCCTATCACAGGTGGGACAGATAGTCGTTGAGGGAAGGGATGGGTGGGACAGGTTTGCCGAACGCTCTTTCTGCTGTCTACACTTGATTTCTGAATGCACTCGGCGATGAGACTCGAGGTGCTCAGCGCCCTCTCGGTTGCACTTCCTCCACTTTGGGTGGTCTTGGGTCAGGGACTCCTGAGTGTCAGTGGGGATGTTGCACTTTATCAGGGAGGCTTTGATTGTGTCCTTGTAGAGTTTCTGCTGCCCACCTTTGGCTCGTTTGCCATGACGGAGCTCCGAGTAGAGCACTTGCTTTGGGAGTCTCTTGTCTGGCATGAGGACAATGTGGCCTGCCCAGTGGAGCTGATTGAGTGTGGTCAGTGCTTCAAAGCTGGGGATGTTAGCCTGAATAAGGTCGTTGATGTTGGTGCGTCTGTCCTCCCAGGGGATTTGTTGCATCTTGCGGAGACATCGTTGGTGATATTTCTTCAGCAAATTGAGGTGTCTACTGTACATGGTCCATGTCTCTGAGCCTTACAGGAGGGCAGGTATTACTACAGCCCTGTAGACTATGAGCTTGGTGGCAGTTTTGAGGGCCTGGTCTTCAAACACTCTTTTCCTCAAGCGGCCGAAGGCTGCACTTGCGCATGGAGGCCGTGTTGAATCTCGTCGTCGATGCCTGCTCTTGTTGATAGGAGGCTCCCGAGATATGGGAAGTGGTCCATGGTGTCCAGGGCCGCGCCGTGGATCTTGATGACTGGGGGGTAGTGCTGTGCGGTGAGGACAGGCTGGTGGAGGACCTTTGTCTTACGGATGTTTAACGTAAGGCCCATGCTTTCATAGGCTTCAGTAAATACATCGACGATGTCCTGGAGTTCAGCCTCTGTATGTGCGCGGACGCAGGCCTTGGTGAGGCCACACCTGGAATATTGTGTACAGTTTTGGTCTCCTAATCTGAGAAAGAACGTTCTTGCTATTGAGGGAGTGCAGCGAAGGTTCACCAGACTGATTCCCGGGAGGGCAGGACTGACATGTAAAGAAAGACTGGATCAACGAGACTTATATTCACTGGAATTTAGAACAATGAGAGGGGATTACACGGAAACATAAAATTCTGACGGGATTGGACAGGTTAGATGCAGGAAGTATGTTCCCGATGTTGGGGAAGTCCAGAACCAGGGGTCACAGTCTAAGGAAAAGGGGTAAGCCATTTAGGACCGAGATGAGGAAAAACTTCTTCACTCAGAGAATTCTGAACCTGTGGAATTCTCAACCACAGAAAGTTGTTGAGGCCAGTTCGTTCGATATATTCAAAAGGGAGTTAAATGTGGCAATTACGGCTAAAGGTATCAAAGGTATGGAGAGAAAGCAGGAAAGGGGTACTGAGGTGCATGATCAACCATGATCATATTGAATGGTGGTGCAGGCTCGAAGGGCCGAATGGCCTAATCCTGCACCTATTTTCTATGTATCTATCTTTCTATGTTTCTATGCAAAGCACAGAAAAAAATGGTTGAAGTATCGACTCTGTCTCAGTTAGCATTTCTTTCATTGTGCAAAAGAAGGTGACAGATTAATCAATGATGCAATCCCGTGAAAGCAACACAAAAGTTTAACAAAAAAACATACGGTGACTGGCAGGTGAGCGCTGCTTCTGACGCCCGGTGGGAATGGGCGGGGATTTTAAAGCCCCTTGCATTGTGAAACCTTCAGATAGTCAAACATTTCCGATGTGCTGTATCGACCTCGTGGCGCAACGGTAATGCGTCTGACCCCAGATCACGTCGAGGTCACTGTTCTTCAGGGTAATTCGGGAATTAATATTTTCTTTGCTGTTTGGCAAAAACTAGACCCTTGCTCCAAGGTCTGTCTCACTGTTTCCCCGGTGTCAGGCAGAGATGCGCCTGCTGCCCTCATTTATTTCATGTGACAGGACACAAAAGTTCAAAATCAACTTGCAGATGGCCACATACAGCATTAAATAGTCAGGATGGCCGAGCGGTCTCAGGTGCTGTGGTCAGTTTGTAGTTTTTTTTCTGGAAGTGTGGGTTCAAATCCAACTTCTTCATTCTCGTCATTGAGCAAAACTCATTGTTTGACACCACGACCAACTCTTTAAAAGTGGGATTCAGCAGTTCACCTGCTCGCTTCACATTTCTGTCTGACCAGGTGCTGAAAGTGGAGATTATTCCGCAGTGTAGCGGTTAACACGTTCGCTTCACATGCGAAAGCTCACCGGGTGGGAATATTTTCTGGAACTTTCTCCTCGTGCTCAGGGGCGAGTTTGTTCTCCTGTGAAAGGTCATAAGATCATAAACAGGTAAGGATTAGGGGCCGGAGTAGGCCATTCAGCCCCTCTAGTCTGGTCCACCTTTCAAGAAGATCCTGGCAGTTCCTCGACAGCAAGTTTAAACATCTGGGGCGGAGCCAACAGGCACCTGGCTGTAATCAACGACAAAAAGGTGTATTTTCAGAAGCCCAGCAAACTCAGTCAGGAGATCATGAGATTCTAAAACGAGCCCCACGTTGGATGATTATTTTTCATAGAATTATATAATCAGATGTTTACAGCACGGAAGGAGGCCATTTCGGCCCATTGTGACCGTGCCGGCCAATAACAGGCTCTCCAGCCTAATCCCACTTTCCAGCTCTCGGTCCATAACCCTGCAGGTTACGGCACTTCAGGTGCACATCCAAGCACTTTTTAAATGTGGTGAGCGTTTCTGCCTCTACCACCCTTTCAAGCAGTGAGTTCCAGACCCCCACAACCCTCTGCATGAAGAATTTTCCCCTCAAAACCCCCCTACACCTTCTACCAAGACTTTAAATTTATGCCCCATGGTTGTTGACTCCTCTGCTAAGGGAAATGGGCCCATTCTATCCAATATATCACGGCCCCTCATAATTGTATACACTTCAATGATGCCTCCCCTCAGCCCACTTTGTTCCAAGAAAAACAACCCCAGCCTATCCAATCTGTCCTCATAGCTAAGATTCTCCACTCCCGATAACATCCTCGAAATCTCCTCTGTCAGTCTCCAGTGCAATCACAGTCTTCTTCCTGTAAAGTGGTGACGAGAACTGCACGCAGTACTCCAGCTGTGGCCCAACCAGTGTTTTATATTCAAGCATAATCCACCTGCTCTCTTATTCTAGGCCTCGGCTAATAAAGGCCAGCATTCTGTATGTCTTCTTAACCAGCTAATCCACCTTGTCTGCTACCTTAAGGGATCTGTGGACATGCATTCCCAGGTCGCTTTGTTCCTCTACAATTCTCAATGTCCTACCATTTAATGTTTAATTTCTTTCTATTGTGTCTGTAAGCACTCAAGTAATGACTCCATGAGGCAAGGTATTGTAGTTGAACTGTGGTGACCTTAGTCCATTTATTGCAGCTCCTGAGTGAGGGTACAGGATGGTGAGCTCCGTTTTATACCTGGTTACCTGTCGTGTACAGGTGATCCCGATGTCTCCACCAGTTGCACCCTCTGGTGGTACAGGCATAGTGTATACAGTGTGAAGGTACATCCAGTAGTCTTATGTAACTGTACATTGAGTGTACAGGGAGTATACTTATATTATACAGACACAACATCACTCTCCCCTTAGTCTTGTGCCACTGGCCTTTTCATTGTGTGCTCTGGCCCGAGACTTGAGTGCCCAAAGCTCTTGCACCTTGTCAATGCTTTGGCTTGGTTCTCTCCCTGTGGACCCCCAAGTCCTTATTACCACGACATTGGGAAATGGTCAGCATTGGATGGTTGGAGGTTGCAGTGGGGGTTGTGTGGGTTCTGGGTGTGATCCATGTGTGTCCATGGCTACATACATCCATTCCCCCGCCCCATACATCGACCCTGTGTGTGGCTCAACATCTGCATGTGCAGACCTGTACAGACAGAAAGAACAAAAAAATATAGGATTAGTTACATCACTGTTTGTGTTCTGCAGTAGTGGAACAAGTACATTTTACAGGTAAGGTACATACGTGGTGTCACAGTCTTGCCCCTCGGTTGTGTAGGTGCAGGTGCGTGAGGACACTAGTTCCAGAGTAACCAGACTGTGTCCAGGTTGTCTGATGGCGGCGCTGTGTCCCCTGCCAGCTGGGTGGGCTCAGATCGCTCACCTGGCTGAGTCTCAGAGCCTTTGCCGTTGCCTCGTGGTCGGCAGAGCCACAGGAGTGTGTGGCCTCCCTGTCCACCTTTGAAGGCTGCGGTGTCTCCCTGCTGCTCTTCAGCGATAGTGGGAGCCTGGTCATCCCAGGTCCTGTTGGGAGGTCAGGAGGGTGCTATCCGCTCGCTCCCAGTACTGGCCCTGGTGGCCAGAGAGGTGGAGCCGAACGGGGGCAGGGTACCGGTAGTGGTGCCTTTGACGTCCGCTGATCACTGGCCCTGCAGCTGGTATGCTCCCTCTGTGTGTGGCCACACTCCCTGGGGTATCACATTGGTCCCGGAGGGGCAGGCTACATGGTCGCTGGACCTGGCTGCTGACGGAAGGTTGCCCTTGATTTTGTCGGCAGACATGTAAATCGCACGTCATCACTTCGTTTACTCTCACAATACATTGGTTCTGATCGCAAGTGCCCGACTTATCATGATTAGTTACATTTACCAACTTGAAATTGTCAGTTACATCTTTTACATATGTATCACCATCATCGCTATATAAACATAGAAACATAGAAACATAGAAAATAGGTGCAGGAGTAGGCCATTCGGCCCTTCTAGCCTGCAACGCCATTCAATGAGTTCATGGCTGAACATGCAAATTCAGTACCCACTTCCTGCTTTTTTCGCCATACCCCTTGATCCCCCTAGTAGTAAGGACTTCATCTTCTCCCTTTTGAATATATTTAGTGAATTGGCCTCAACTACTTTCTGTGGTAGAGAATTCCACAGGTTCACCACTCTCTGGGTGAAGAAGTATCTCCTCATCTCGGTCCTAAATGGCTTACCCCTTATCCTTAGACTGTGACCCCTGATTCTGGACTTCCCCAACATTGGGAACATTCTTCCTGCATCCAACTTGTCAAAACCCATCAGAATTTTAAACGTTTCTATGAGGTCCCCTCTCATCCTTCTAAACTCCAGTGAATACAAGCCTAGTTGATCCAGTCTTTCTTGATAGGTCAGTCCCACCATCCCGGGAATCAGTCTGGTGAACCTTCGCTGCACTCCCACAATAGCAAAAATGTCCTTCCTCAAGTTAGGAGACCAAAACTGTACACAATACTCCAGGTATGGCCTCACCAAGGCCCTGTACAACTGCAGCAACACCTCCCTGCCCTTGTACTCAAATACCCTCGCTCTGAAGACCAACATGCCATTTGCTTTCTTAACCGCCTGCTGTACCTGCATGCCAACCTTCAATGACTGATGTACCATGACACCCAGGTCTCGTTGCACCGCCCCTTTTCCTAATCTGTCACCATTCAGATAATAGTCTGTCTCTCTGTTTTTACCACCAAAGTGGATAACCTCACATTTATCCACATTATACTTCATCTGCCATGTATTTGCCCACTCAAGAGTGGAACTGTCCCTTTAATTGTGATGGGTTGCCGGTCTCCTTTTAGAGGGTCTTGCAAATTTTACCCCAATCCGGTTCGCCGCTCGGCATCACGTGTTGCTCCCATTTGGTCTGGCTGCCGCCATCTTGACTTCAGGCGCTTCACCTCGTGGTTTGGACGCCATCTTCTTTCTCTCCATGGGGTAGGCTGCGGTGATCCTTTTCTCCCCAGGTTCTGCCACGGAAGCCGGGAAGTTACCTTCTGCGTGAATTTTCTTCTCTGGAGTCCTGCCACTGGAGCCTGGAAGGTGAGGTCTGGTTGTTTGGGCTGGATCATCTCGCCGTTGGGTTGAGCGGTCTGTGTCGTCGCCTCACAGTCGAGTTGGGCGGTTGGTTTTTCAGGTGTTGTGCTGGATCCAACTTCGGGGCCATGGAGGACGTCGATCGCTGGAGGTTGGATCATTTCCCAGCTCCAATTGATCTTTTTCATCCACCTTCTTCCTAATAGCTTTGGACCATCCCCAGCAATGATCCACAAAGGTAACCTGTGCATCTCGCCGCCATGGGACACCTGGACATCCACGCTGCCAACGACTGGGATGTATCGTTTGTGTAGGTGAGCAGTTTCACTTCGATCGGGATCATTTTAGGTCGTTCGATTGGATTGTCCCCGAGTTTCTCAAAGGCTGCCTGATTCATCAGTGACTGGCTCGTCCCTGTGTCCACCTCCATCGTGACTGGAACATACTTGACTTCAACTTCCATTTTCACCGGGGAACTCTCGGTGGTGCAGGAAAACACTCCGTACACCTCATCGGCGCTGGACTCCGGATGATTGGCCAACTCTTCATCGACTCGATGAGTACGATTTCTCTTGCATATTCGCTGGAGGTGGCCCTTCATGTTACAGCCTTTGCAAGTATAGTCTTTATAGCGGCACTGGTGGGCCCTGTGATTTCCTCCACAGCGCCAGCATGGGGTTGGCCGGTTGGCCCGTTGGCCCCATGTGGTGGACTCAGGATTGCGGGACTCAGGGTTCTCTTCTCTCTTCCCTGAGAGAGACTGCTAGCAGCAGCCCTGCCTCTAAAAGGCACCAGTCGGTTCACAGTACTTGCCGGGTTAGAGTCCTGGGGGTGAGACATCCACTTGGAGATGCAGGCCGAGATCATGAATGCCTGGCTCACGTTAATTGCCTTCTGTAGGGTGACCGTGGTGTCCGCAGAGAGCAGCCTGTGGAGAAGGCCCTCGTGGCCGATTCCAATAACAAAGATGTCCCTTAGTGCTTTGGTGAGGTGATCGCTAAAATCACATGGTGCAGCCAATCGTCTCAGGTCTGCAGCATATTTTGCGATTTCTTGGCCTTCAGGCCACCGGTGGGGAGAGAACCGGTGTCTGGCTGTGAGGATGCTCTCTTTAGGTTTGAGCTGTTCCTGTTCCAGCATTATGAGCTCCACATATGTTGTTGTCTTCTCTGGGGCTAGCATGTCCCTGACAAGGCCAGAGACGGTGGGCCCACAACTGCTGAGCAGGATAGCTCAGCGCTTATCAGCCAGCGAGGTCGGGTCGTCTCCCGCCAGGTCGTTCGCAATAAAGAAGTGTTCGAGCCTTTCCACAAAGGCCTCCCAATCTTCCCCATCGGCGAATTGTTCAAACGTGCCAAGGTTTGCTATTGTCGCCTGGAAATTCGTATTCTCATCAGCAGTTATTGTGTCTGTAAGCACTCTAGTAATGACTCCATTAGGTAAGGTATTGTACTTGAACTGTGGTGACCTTAGTCCATTCGTCAGGGAAAGCATTTTTACAGAGCAAGTTGTCAAAAATAATTCAAGTCTGTGAGAGACTGTGACAATAATTGTTTCAATCATCATTAATCCACCCACATATGTTGCACACTGAAGGAAATACAAATATGTTTGCTGAGCGACGGCCGAATTTTAATAACTTTTTATACAACTGTAGAATCAGCAGAAAAACAGGTTATTCGGCCCATAATCCCTAATATATAGCCCATAGTACAAGAGTAAGGAAATCTTGCTACAATTGTACAGGACCTTGGTGAGACCACACCTGGAGTACTGCGCACAGTTTTGGTCTCCTTATCTGAGGAAGGATACACTTGCCTTGGAGGTGGTACAACAGAGGTTCACCAGATTGATTCCTGGGATGAGAGGACTGTCCTATGGTGAGAGATTGTGTAGAATATGCCGATACTCTCTGGAGTTTTGAAGAATGAGAGGTGATCTCATTGAAACGGACAATATTTTGAAGGGGATTGACAGGGTAGTTGTTGAGAAGCCCGGCTAGCTCAGTCGGTAGAGCATGGGATTCATGATCTCAGGGTCGTGGGTTCGAGGTGGGCGAATTATTTTCCTTAAACTTTATGTTGCTTTCACGGGAAAACATCTTTAATGAACCCATGATCTTCTTTGCACAATAAAAGGAATGCGAACTGAGGGAGAGTTGATAATTTAATCATTTGTTCTGTGATCTGCATAAGAACACAAGAACCAGGAGCAGGAGTCTACCATTTGGCGCTTCGAGCCTGCCTTCTTTTGCACCAAACAAATTATAACCGTGTTTTTAAATTAGCAGTGCGAGATATTTAGAGGGCACCTTCACAAACCAGGAATCGATCCCAGGTGGCTGTCGCGAAAGGAACGTGCTACAGCCACCTGGGATTGATTCCTGGTTTGTGAAGTAAATTTCATATCACCGTTTGTAATTGAAGTGGAGTAATTTTATGAAGTTAGATGGATGTCCAAAAGAATTGTATAAGTTTGTGCAATTGCAGAACTTGTGACCTGACAGTAGCCAGGAGACGGTCTGCTACAAGTTACACTAGGAAGAAACTGGACCTCTGAGAGTCCATTCCTAACGGTTCTAGTCCTATGCAGGAATGGCCAATAAATCAAGTAATCTCGAGTGGGGACAAGAAGGGTCCCTTACCTGCCACGTGGCGGAAAAACAAAAGAAACTAATTGAGAAGATAATTGAGAGGATGGAACCCCCAGGACCCGCCAGCAAATCAATGGGAATGGTGGGAGAAGGAAAGGAAAGATAAAGATGAGAAAGCCGTGGTCTTGATTCTTCAAGCCCACATAAAATTAACAGAGGAGGTTCATCAATATGTAAGAAATAAAAAAACCTGATAGTGATGATCTGAAGTGAAGTATGGATCCAAGAATAGAGCCAGCCAAACAATAAACTTTGCTGAATGAAAAGAGACTTTTGTGAACGTCTGTCTCGGAATGAGATAAAGAATGGAGAAGGGAAGCTGTAATGTCTTTAAAAAAAAGCCTGTGTCTCTGGAGGCTGCAGGCTGGGGAAGTACACTCCCATTTTTCCTTTGTGTAAAACCTTGACGCGAAAGCTTTTACCTCAGGAAAGAGATTTTTAAATTACAGATTGGCAGTACAATACTTGAATTGTGATTTTGAGATATTTCAGGTGATTCTCATTGATAAACATTTTGGTTGTATAGGAAAATCTTGGGTTTGGAAGCCTTTTTAATAAAAGTACACATACTGCGTCAGGAACTGAAGCTTAAAAAAGATGTAATTTATGAGATATAGTACCACAAAATTGAAGTTACAGAGCAAAAGATTAGAGTTTTTGATCAGCTTCTAAAACGGAAGTTAGGCAAAAAAATCCAGTAATACCATATTTGACATTTTGTAATTCAACAATAAATACAAATTCTACAAAAGGGGAGCAGAAATTAGGATGGGAACAGTGAAGAGTTAATTTTGTTGTGAAGGTTTCAAGTACCATTGTTAAAGAAAAGGCACAACAAAATGCGATACATTTAAAACAAAAAGTTAAAACTGATCTCTTTTAAAAAATAAAACTAAAAAGTTTGGAAAAAAAGACGTAACGTACTAAATAAGTGCTGAAAAAAAAAGTGTTTCCGATGGAAAAAGAAATAAAAGGGGTCAGAGAGTCTAGTAAGGAGGAGGAACTGAGGGAAATCCTTATTAGTCGGGAAATTGTGTTGGGGAAATTGATGGGATTGAAGGCTCATAAATCCCCAGGGCCTGATGGACTGCATCCCAGAGTACTTAAGGAGGTGGCCTTGAAAATAGCAGATGCATTGACAGTCATTTTCCAACATTCCATTGACTCTGGATCAGTTCCTATCGAGTGGAGTGTAGCCAATGTAACCCCACTTTTTAAAAAAGGAGGGAGAGAGAAAACAGGGAATTATAGACTGGTCAGCCTGACCTCAGTAGTGGATAAAATGATGGAATCAATTATTAAGAATGTCATAGCAGCGCATTTGGAAAGAGGTGACATGATAGGTCCAAGTCAGCATGGATTTGTGAAAGGGAAATCATGCTTGACAAATCTTCTGGAATTTTTTTAGGATGTTTCCAGTAGAGTGGACAAGGGTCAACCAGTTTATGTGATATATTTGGACTTTCAGAAGGCTTTCGACAAGGTCCCACACAAGAGATTAATGTGCAAAGTTAAAGCAAATGGGATTGGGTGTAGTGTGCTGACATGAATTGAGAACTGGTTGTCAGACAGGAAGCTAAGAGTAGGAGTAAATGGGCACTTTTCAGAATGGCAGGCAGTGACTAGTGGGGTACCTCAAGGTTCTGTGCTGGGGCCCCAGCTGTTTACACTATACATTAATGATTTAGACGAGGGGATTAAATGTAGTATCTCCAAATTTGCGGATGACACTAAGTTGGGTGGCAGTGTGAGCTGCGAGGAGGATGCTATGAGGCTGCAGATTGACTTGGATAGGTTAGGTGAGTGGGAAAATGCATGGCAGATGAAGGATAATGTGGATAAATGTGAGGTTATCCACTTTGGTGGTAAAAACAGAGACAGACTATTATCTGAATGGTGACAGATTAGGAAAAGGAGAGGTGCAACGAGATCTGGGTGTCATGGTACATCAGTCATTGAAGGTTGGCATGCAGGTACAGCAGGTGTTTAAGAAAGCAAATGGAATGTTGGCCTTCATAGCGAGGGGATTTGAGTACAGGGCAGGGAGGTGTTGCTGCAGTTGTACAAGGCCTTGGTGAGGCCACACCTGGTGTATTTTGTACAGTTTTGGTCTCCTAACTTGAAGAAGGACATTCTTGCGATTGAGGGAGTGCAGCGAAGGTTCACCAGACTCATTCCCGGGATGGCGGGACTGACCTATCAAGAAAGACTGGATCAACTGGACTTGTATTCACTGGAGTTCAGAAGAATGAGAGGGGACCTCATAGAAACGTTTAAAATTCTGACGGGTTTAGACAGGTTAGATGCAGGAAGAATGTTCCCAATGTTGGGGAAGTCCAGAAACAGGGGTCACAGTCTAAGGATAAGGGGTAAGCCATTTAGGACCGAGATGAGGAGAAACTTCTTCACCCAGAGAGTGGTGAACCTGTGGAATTCTCTACCACAGAAAGTTGTTGAGGCGAATTCACTAAATATATTCAAAACGGAGTTAGATGAAGTCCTTACCACCACGGAGTTCAAGGGGTATGGCGAGAAAGCAGGAAGTGGGTACTGAAGTTGCATGTTCAGCCATGAACTCATTGAATGGCGGTGCAGACTAGAAGGGCCGAATGGCCTACTCCTGCACCTATTTTTCTATGTTTCTATGTTCCTATAACTTACTAAATACTAGTTGATATTGGCTGTGAAAAAGATATTGGTTTAATTGGGAAAAGGAAAAAAAAATTGGAGGAGGTAAGAGACACACTCCATTGATAATGATTTTAAATTACAAGAAAGTTTCACTGCAGTTTGAAAAGATTTCCAGAATAGACGTTATAAATCAAGAAAAGTCCCGAACAGTCTAAACAAGCCAAAGGGTTTTAAAAATAACAAGGAGAAAAGATCTAAGCTATGCGAACTCAGCAGAGAGAGAAATAAAACACAAGATTTGCCCATTGAACGGGACTGTTAAAAAAACCCGAAATGTTGGCATGTTAACAGCTTGTGTGAACATTGGATTTCAGTAAACAAAATAGCTATTAAAAATGTGTGTTCTTATTTCAACAAAAATCTTTGGCAAGTACTTGAATTGGATGTTAAGCAAAAAAATTGGAGTTTAATCTAAAATGCTGTCTTTCCCGATGAGAAGATTTTTATTGTGACCACTTTACGAATGATTTCTGCTGTTTTAACGGATTCCTAATTTCTAAGCAAGTTTTGAAGGCACAAAGATTTGGATGATTACGCAAAGTCACGGAATGACATCAGGCCTTCTTACAAACCTGTAAAGGAGTTAATCCTTTCTATTGACAGCTGTTTTACACTGGACCTTACTCATTTGAATTTCTTACTAAAATAAAGAAGACTCACCTGACAGACAGTGGAAATGGTGGGATAGTCAGAATAAAAATAAAACAGAACTAGCTGGTCAAGAGTTAAAAGCGAAGATAAATAAGCTGGAAGAGATTTTAAAAAACAGGACCAGACGGATAGTGCAGTGTGCAGCCAAAGCACCAACACCTGTGGCAATCGAGCCAATGTATCCCACGGTGGGTATGTGTAATCCACAAACCCAACCTAACAGTAAAGCAGACTGCGATGTTTGGAGGAATAGTGGTGGCATTGGTGTTGATTAGAGTTTGGATAATATTTAGATGGGTCATCGTGCAGGCTCGAGCACAGCAGGCTCAAATACTAAACCGACTGCAGCCCAGACAGGGACATGAAGTGATCGAGATGGCACGACTATAAAGAATATGGATAACCTAACCCTTACCTCCGATTCTACAGAGTGACCGCGACACAAGTAGACCAGAACCTAACACCTGGTGACGACCAGGCTATCTGTTTAAAATTTGCAGATAAAACCATCACCGAGATGGGACCGCAGTGGTGACTTCGACTCTGGGGACTCATGATACTGGGAACCTTGAGGCCCACACAAGCACTGGATAATACAGACGGACTACGAGATATGCAGCACACGCAAGAAAGACACAACTGTATCAACTTTCGGGTTTTGTTTACATTGACTGACGAAATATGCATTCCAGCAATCAAGGACTGGAGCAAGGACAGAACTTATTTTAACGCGTGGCTGCAAATGAATCCGGATAAAAATAGAGTTTGTCTGCGATGCTCCACGGGTACAAGAAGCAGTTGCATTAGACGAAGGGAGGCCGGGGGGGCCCGATGAATGTACCTTTGGAATAATTTATGCGCCTCCTGCCCAGCCACAACCGTTAGTCACCCACAAAGAGCGGGTGGGGCTGTGTGGATACTATGAGGAGGTAGAGGCTGCCGCAATATCGTTGTATGTATGCTTCTCACCCCCTCCGACACCGCACCCCATAAGAACCACCACACTCCCCATGGAATTGTCATGTCCAACAATTACAAGGGGACCGGAAAATGGGATTGTGCTGTCCAACGAGGGTGAACTATTGTCTGATAATGTCAAGCATGAAATTGTGCCTGTCCTGATCATTATCTCAGGTATACAGATGCTGGAATATTGTACAAAACAGGCAAGAAATATGTATAATGTATTAAGTAATGTTGTAATGCAGCAGGCTGCCGATACCATAGGTGCCAGTAGATTCCGAGGACAGGAGCCAGTTCATAGGACTAAGAGGGAAATAGTTAATGATTTTGTGACCGGTTTTAATGCCGGAACCTCCATAGTAAACTCACTGGACATACAAAGGCGAAATGAAAGGGTGGAGCAGCTTAAAGGGGTGATGAAGGGATTATTAGAACGGGCAGAGCGGACTCAGGAAGGTCAATCCGAACTTGGAAGAGAGGGTGCCGAAATCCAATTGGATGGCCCCTCGGTCCTGGAAGCTCAGGCAAAAACAATCAATCACCTTTTCGACAGAGAGAGAGAAGATACCGCAAAACTGAGACAGGGACAACTCTGTCACGCTTATGGCCTATGGATGGTCGGACAGATACGCCACAACCACGATCATATCCAAAGGGGGGAGTTGCCAGACTGGATAGACAGCCCACATCTGGCTCAGTTGGCCAAACTGAAGGGGACACTGGGTGATTGCACTCTG
Organism: Pristiophorus japonicus; assembly: GCF_044704955.1. Taxonomy (NCBI): domain Eukaryota; kingdom Metazoa; phylum Chordata; class Chondrichthyes; family Pristiophoridae; genus Pristiophorus; species Pristiophorus japonicus. Next base: position 1,015,283 of record NW_027250788.1, on the reverse strand, counting down.
AAGGGACTAACCAGAGTATGCCCACTGATCCCAAACTGCCGAATGAGCAAAGCTGCCGGAGTGGGAATAGCCCTGATGATACCTGTAGTCACACAAGATTCAGGACCATTTCCCCTTTATCAACTGTGGAATATCTGGATCATACGGGAAAACACCTCCCTCCATTACTATCTGACCGCAGCCCCTGCTGTCCGCAGAGAAAACACACTCTATGGGATCTCCCTGACGGGATGCAAGCAGACGGGTGACATTACGGTGTGCCCTCACCCGGTGGGACAGGGAGAACTAGTCGAATGTGGATTTCATCCAACCGATGGATGTGTGTTGGAAATAGTACCTGCCCCCACACATTTTGCCAGAACAGGTTACGGGGGCAAAGGGAAATACTGTGTCTCTACCAAGGCACATTCATATCGGTACAATGGCTTACAATGCCAGATCTCGCAACCAAACTTTTGCTTCACAGCCCTACGACCTCACAATAGGACAAGCCCGCATTATCCAGGTTAGACACCGAGGCCCAAAATCATTAACGCCATCGATCAGCTCCACGATCACCTGCAGGATTATGACGAGCCAGAGCAGGCCCCTATCCCACATTTAGTTGCAGTATTAAGGGGACTAAGACTCAGAGTAGGCCAGTGTGTCAGACTCTACCACCAACTACAGACAAAGATTGAAATACTGGAGAAGGATACTGACCAAGAGTTACAAAACCAGAGTTGGTGGAGGAGGGTCTGGGACTGGGGCATGAACGTAAACATCCACCCCTGGATTGGAATAATATCACACATACTGGTAGGGATACAGGTGGTCTTAGCACTAACATGGAGAGTCATGGCCTGTCGATCCTGCAGGCATTATGCACGACAAAGGAGTATCAGAACAAGGGCTCAATAAATAAAGTGACTTGTCCAGCAGAGGGACAGGGGAATCTGAACTACATCAATTTGATCGAAGCAACTGGGACTTCTGACACCACGTGGCTGGCCAGCACGTTGTGACAGGAAGTACCGGGTGGTACATAAATATATAAGTCGAGTAACAAATAATGTTGTCGGTTAAAGGAGACTAGGATTAGTCCATTACCGAAAGGGGGGATTGTTGTAGGGCAAAGGCAAAGGCACCTGCTGAATATATGTCTGCATATATGTATGTGTAAAATGGTAGCCAGATATAAAATGGCTGCCAGGGATTCTGCAAAGCACTAGGGGAATTCAGCTAACAGTTAGCTTGAATACATTTTTGGGTAGCTGATGACACTGCAGTTCCGTGTACAGGAACACTGGAAAGAGCGAGCTCAGCAGAACGTCCTTAATCAACAAACCACAGACAAGATGTCCCAGCAGAATACTGAACAAAGAAATTCCTGTCACTGTATAAGGATAAGGAGGTTAGGTGCAGACAGAACCCAAGTTCAGTAGAGATAAGGGGATCTGGAGAATCTCACGAGGCCATGAATAAGCCCCAGCTAAAACATGAGGTGATCACACAGTCCCCTGGTGCCTGGGGGCCAATTCCATTGTCCCAGTGGAATCGATTTGAAATTTATAGTCGTTATGATTGGATTGTGTCCAGCTGACATGGGCTAAGTAATTGTAATGAACTGTTGTAAAACATATAAATATCGATGAATTTCTTTGTTCGGTGGAGTGGAATGCCTGGAGTTGGACCAGAGGCTCTCTCCCCGCCGGTGTAATAAAGGCCATTTTGGGATTGGAACCGACCCCGTATGTCGAGTGATTCTTCCAGAAAAAGATTTGTGCTAACATAACCCGTGCTGTACCAGCCCTTGGAGAGATTGATGGGAAAGTGTAGAGGGAGCTTTACTCTGTATCTAACCCATGCTGTACCAGCCCTGGGAGAGATTGATGGGACAGTGTAGAGGGAGCTTTACTCTGTATCTAACCCCGTGCTGTACCTGCCCTGGGAGAGATTGATGGGACAGTGTAGAGGGAGCTTTACTCTGTATCTAACCCCGTGCTGTACCTGTCCTGGGAGAGATTGATGGGACAGTGTAGAGGGAGCTTTACTCTGTATCTAACCCCGTGCTGTACCAGCCCTGGGAGAGATTGATGGGACAGTGTCGAGGAAGCTTTAGTCTGTACCTGCCCTCTGAGTCTTTGATGAGACAATGTAGAGGGAGCTTTAATCTGTATATAACCCATACTGTACCTGTCCTGGGAGAGATTGATGGGACAGCTTAGAGCGAGCTTTACTCTGTATCTAACCCCGTGCTGTACTTGCCCTGGGAGGGTTTGATGTGACAGTGTAGAGGAAGCTTTAGTCTGTACCTGCCCTCTGAGTCTTTGATGAGACAATGTAGAGGGGGCTTTGATCTGTATCTAATCCGTACTGTACCTGCCCTGACGGGTTTGATGGGACAGTATAGTGGGAGATTTGCTCTGTATCTATCCTGTGCTGTGCCTGTCCTGAGAGGGTTTGATGGGATAGTGTCGAGGGAGCATTACTCTGTATCTAACCCCGTGCTGTACCTGTCCTGGGAGAGATTGATGGGACAGTGTAGAGGGAGCTTTACTCTGTATCTAACCCCGTGCTGTACCAGCCCTGGGAGAGATTGATGGGACAGTGTCGAGGAAGCTTTAGTCTGTACCTGCCCTCTGAGTCTTTGATGAGACAATGTAGAGGGAGCTTTAATCTGTATATAACCCATACTGTACCTGTCCTGGGAGAGATTGATGGGACAGCTTAGAGCGAGCTTTACTCTGTATCTAACCCCGTGCTGTACTTGCCCTGGGAGGGTTTGATGTGACAGTGTAGAGGAAGCTTTAGTCTGTACCTGCCCTCTGAGTCTTTGATGAGACAATGTAGAGGGGGCTTTGATCTGTATCTAATCCGTACTGTACCTGCCCTGACGGGTTTGATGGGACAGTATAGTGGGAGATTTGCTCTGTATCTATCCTGTGCTGTGCCTGCCCTGGGAGGGTTTGATGGGATAGTGTAGAGGGAGATTTAAACACGTGCTGCACTGTAATGTATATATGCCCGGGTTTGCCTGCCACCAGGGGGACCGCCCGTCGAAAATCATTGGGCCACAGGCACACACATGCAACTCTTGTATATAAAGAAAGCCTCCATGTTTAATCCTTTGTTCGAGAGCTAGAAAAGTACGGTCAGGATGCACCTGATTGAGTTCACGGTCGTAAGCCTGCTGAGTTATTGCATATGCAACATGCACCTGCCCTGGAAGAGTTTGATGGGGCTGTGTCGCGGGAGATTTATGTTGTAACTAATTTGTGCTGTACATGCCCTGAGAGTTTGATGGGACAATGTAGAGGGAGCTTTCCTCTGTATCTAACCCCATGGTGCATCTGCCCAAGGAGCGTTTGATGGGACAGTTTAGAAGAATCTTTACTCTGTATTTAGCCCATGCTGTACCTGCCCTTGGAGAGTTTCATGGGACAGTGTTGAGGGAGCTTTACTGTGTATCTAACCCGTTCTGTACCAGCCCTGGGAGTGTTGATGGGTGAGTGCAGAGGGAGCATTACTCTGTATCTAACGCGTACTGTACCTGCCCTGGGTGAGCTTGATGGGACAGTGTAGAGTGAGTTTTGCTATGTATCTAACACGGGCTGTATCTGTCCTGAGAGGGTTTGATGGGATAGTGTCGAGGGAGCATTACTCTGTATCTAACACGTGCTGTACCTGTCCTGGGAGAGTTTGATGGGACAATGTAGAGGAAGCTTTACGCTGTGTCTAACGCGTACTGTACCTGCCCTGGGAGGCTTTGATGTGACTGTGTAGTGGTAGCTTTACTCTTTATTTAACATTATTGTCCTTTTTTATCCACTTGTTTCACACCGAAACAAATCGTAACCGTGATGTGAATTTAACGCCACGTGATTCTTTGAAATCATCTTTAAATTATTGGGGAAAACCACTTCTTATGCCACCGAAAAACAGCTTTGATTCCAGTTCTCGGCGATAAATTTTGTAACACCATTGTTTAATTCAAAACCTAATAAAATTGACGACATGCAGCCAACGTGCAAAAGTAAGAATTCTTTTCATCACCGTTAATTAGCCGATAACCTTCTTCAGAATGAAATAAATAATAATATAATTACTGAGCAACAGTGGTATCTTCAATCATTCATTTTCTCTTTACATGTGAGGAAGTTTTATCCCTATCTCATTTACACGCTGTATGAGAATGGTTTAAAATTGTAAGTGTTTATGACCCAGTTGTAAAACCATTGATTGTGTGTGTGTCTATTCTTGATAGGAGGAGCACTTGAGACCGAAGTTCCAGTTCTATATATGTATCAATAGAATCAATTTCCACCAGTTTCTTTAAACCCAATAACATAATTTATTTCGAGTGGGCTGGATGGAGGAACATGATCCATGTAAATAATTGTTATCGTTTTACTTGAACTGAATGCTCATAAAATATTGGAGTGGGAACTAACTGCATAACAGCACTGCTGGCAACATTTGCGGAATAGATTCGTGCAGCCAAAACGCACAATGACAAACTGGGACTGTGCGGCACCGAATACTCGGGGAAAAACAGTTAAACACTTCGTCCCTGGGTGGGCTCGAACGACCAACCTTTCGGTTAACAGCCGGACGCGCTAACCCATTGCGCCACAGAGACTGCTGGAAGTATAAGGTTCAAGGCATCCCAAACCAGGGTGTCAGACAGTTAAAGCTTCAGATTGCTGTGACCGGCATGGAACTTGTCCACTCTCAGTGGTACTTTTCACAAATAAATGGAGGGACATTCATTGTGGATGCGTGGAAACAGTCTGGTCCCGCACACTGCAGACACTTCCATGTCACCGCCAACCAGCTCTCCCGCAACCGGTGTGATCTACCTTCCAGCCTTCCGGTGCCTTGTCTGTGACAAAGTATTCTGATTGTCCCGAAGCCAGTGTTAGGTTTGAATTCCTTTTCAGCTCCTGACTGCGGATATTCCTGTGATTAAACAGGAACTAAATGCTAACAGGGACAGTTGGATTCACCGTTTCTTTGCTTGGTGAAATTTCAAAGATTGAAAGCGACGCACATCAACCCCAAACGTCCCATGAGATGGAAGCCCAGTTGCTGTTTCAAGCTTGAATGCAGGTACAAGCAGAACTTATTCAAAGAAAGTCCAAGTCCCTGAGACGCCTGATTATTTGCACCAAACTCTTTGCAAAGATTTGAGGTTCATGTTTGGTGATCTGGGCACATCGTTTGCCAAACTACAACACTTCAAACATAACTCAACGGCCTTAAAGCACTTTGCGGTGACATGAGTTCCTGAAAGGCACTGCAGAAATGGAAGTCCTTCTTTGCAAAAGTTCGATGCAATTTCAAAATTTGCGAGCAATATCAGGGCTCCTCTGGGACCCCTCGTAAATTTCAATGAACAGCTCCAAAGTGAGAATCATAGCCCGAGACCAACGAGCCAACTGTTTGACAAACGTGAAGATAAGGTGTAACCATGATCAAAGCATTTTTGTGTGTGTCGCTATTCAGAACATAAGAACTTAAGAACTAGGAGCAGGAGTAGGCCATATGGCCCCTCGAGCATTCTCCACCATTTAATATGATCATGGCTGATCTGATCATGGACTCAAGTACACATCCCTGCCCGTTCCCCATAAGCCTTATTCCCATATCAGTTAAGAAGCTATCTCTGTCTTAAATTTATTTAATATCATGGCTTTCTCAGCTCTCTGAGGCAGTGAGTTCGGCAGATTTACAACCCTCTGAGAGAAGAAATTCCTCCTCATCACAGATTTAAATGAGCGGCCCTTTATTCTGAGATTATGCCCCCTAGTTCTAGTCTCCCCTACCAGTGGAACCATCCTCTCTGCATCCACCTTATCAAGCTCCCTCATTACCTTATACGTTTCGATAAGATCACCTCTCATTCTTCTGAATTCCAATGAGTAGAGGCTCAACCTACTCAACATTTTCTCATAAGTCAACCACTCATCTCCGGAGTCAACCCAGTGAACCTTCTCTGAACTGCCTTCAAAGCAAGTATATCCTTTCGTAAATATTGTAAGTGTTTGTGATCCTCGCTCAATTGCCAGACGGACGGTTTGAATCACCCCCACCATACAAAAGTTCTAGATCTGGGAATTATTATTCAGAGTGTAAATTAAATGAGTCACGGAAAGGGATGCTTCGGTGATAAATCATAGTATATTTATTTGGTGTAACATACACTGGCTAAAACATGCACTGCTAAACGAAATGTCTCTGTGGAGAATAAAATACCGGTTACAAACAACATACATACAGTACAGAAATGAACCTAGTAACACGCAGTAATTCCCTGGTGGATTCTAACCCCACCCCTACCAATGAATTACCCTCCACAGAATAGCCCTGAAAAGCTTCACTTCTGAGAAAACCCTGAGCACTTACCCAGCTGGCCTGGGATATCTGGTTACTGGCTTCGGACACTCGCGACCATGTTCACCACCACACGCAGCCCGTTTCCTTGCTCAGGTCAGCTGTGGGAAGTCACTGCCTGGTCTTCAGTCTCGGTAGCTTCTTCTGCAGTACTGCGGCCCCTTCCTCTGGTACATCGATCGGTGGAGCGAGAGCGAGAGGGAGAGGGGGCTCTCTCTAGACACAAGCTGCAAGCTGCAAGCTCCAAGCTTCACACCAAGCTCCAAGCTAAAAATAAAGTGGAAAGGACCCTGTCTTTCTGGGAGACTTGCTACCCCTATCTTTCCCGCCAATCTTTAAAACCCCTTTGTTTCTAAGCACGGGTACTTAGTCAGTGATGGGTCATCCAACCCATGCATTGGGCTGATGGCCTTAGTCTGGGCATCTCTCTGAGTCTTTGTGTTGGGAAAGACCCAGCTCCTCCTTGGCTGGCCAGGCTGGTGGGTTCATTGTTCTGTGTCTCCTTCTGAGATGGAGGTGAGAAGTGCTTTTACAAATTAGAGTGGCTTTGTCAGTGGCCCCCCTTCCTGGCCGACAGCTCTTTTGTCAATGGATGACTGACAGGTCTTTTGTCCCAGCTCACTGCCATGCGGTCTCTGGAGTTTTAACAAAACCAGCTTTTTCACATATCTGCGCAGGGTGTCCCCAGCACAGGGAAAATAGCCTCAGAAAAATAAAATCCACAAAATATTCTCGACTGAGTCCATTCTTTAAACAGAAACTTTGCGATCTGTTCATTCTGCTCTGCTAATTATCGATCTTGCCACGTAAAAAGTGCGTTGGCATTGCAATGCATTAATGTAAAATTAATGAAAAGAAAATGCAACGTTTTGTCGAGTGCAAAACATGCAGTGCCTGCATTTCAAAAAGCATTGCTTTTATTCATCCTGCGGAATGCATATTGCACAGATAATCTCAGCACACATTGTGCAGGCAAAGGCAGCATTGGACAACAAAGTATTTGTTCTCCGCTGATTTGTAGCAGATAACTGACGGTTGAGCACACAATTTGACAACTAGACTTGCAGATCAAGCATCAATGAAAAAGGCAACAAAACGGCCCACCAGCACCAGGTGTCTTTCACTTGTTTGTCCCAAATTTTCAGCAGCTGGGACAACAAGAATGTAGGTTTTACTGAGATTTGAACTCAGATCACTAGCTTTAAATTCAAGAGGGCTCACCATTGCACCATGGAACCAACTATGCCAAAACTTTTGAAACATACTTCGTCACAGACAAGGCACCGGAAGGCTGGAAGTTCGATCACACCGGTTGTGGGAGAGCTGGTTGGTGGTGACATGGAAGTGTCTGTAGTGTGTGGGACCAGACTGCTTCAACACATCCACAATGAATGTCCCACCCTTTACTTGGGAAAAGTACAACTGAGAGTGGATAAGTTCCATCCCGGTCGGAGCAATCTGAAGCTTTAACTGACTGACACCCTGATTTTGCATGTCTTGCAGTGTGTATCTGTGGCGCAATGGTTTCGCGCATTCGGCTGGTAACTGAAAGGTGGGTAATCCAAACCCATCTCCGGGCGAAGCCTTTTAATGTTTTTCCCCGAGGATTCGGTGCCGCACAGTTCCGGGTTGTCATTGTGCATTTTGGCTGCACGAATATATTCCGCAAACATTGCAAGCTTTGCTGTTATCCAGTGAGTTCCCACTCCAATACTTTTATGAGCATTCAGCACATGTAAAATGATAACAATTTTTTACATGGATCATGTTCCTCCATCCAGTCCAATCAAAATAAATTATGTTATTGAGTTTAAAGGAACTGGTGAAAATTGATTCTATTGATACATATATCGAACTGGAACTTCGGTCTCAAGTGCTCCTCCTATCAAGAATAGACACACACATAATCAATGGTTTTACAACTGAGTCATAAACACTTACAATTTCTCATACAGCATGTAAATGAGATCGGGATAAAAATTCATCACATGTAAAGAGAAAATGAATGATTAAAGATACTACTGTCCCTCAGTAGCTATATTATTATTTATTTCATCCTGAAAAAGGTTATCGGTTATTTAACGGTGATTAAATGAATTATTATTTTATGAATTTAAAAAAGCTGTTACAGAAGTTACCGTCCTGACCTGGAATCGAAGCTGTTTCTCGGTGGTATAAGGAGTGGTTTTACCCAATCATTTAAAGGTGATTTCAAAGAATCACGTGGCGTTAAATTCAGATCACGGTTACAATGTGTTTCGGTGTGAAACAAGTGGATGGAAAAGGACAATAATGACACCAAGCATTACGATGCAGCGATGCAGCAATGCAGCGTTCCCTGGTGGTCCAGTGATTAGGATTCGGCGCTCTCACCACCGCGGCCCTGGGTCCATTTCCGGCCAGGGAAATTGCACTTCCATCAAAATTAAAACCTTTAAAGAAAGAGTTGCATGCATCGAATGTGGTAAAAAACATTCATTGATTTAAACATCATTAATTAATACATTGTAGAACTTCAATCATTTATTTTGCCCTGAGTACGTGAGGAACTTTTATCCCGACCTCATTCTATTTTAGGAGCATGGTCCAGCCCCGGTATCTCCACCTGTGAAAGTAGGAAACTGCTGGAAATACACAACAGGACGGGTAGCCTTTGACAAACAATTAAACCCAGGTTACAGACTCTCTTCCTTCCCCTGCCCTTTGCGGGACACTTGTTCCCCTTTAATTTTACAGACTGACTGAGTTCACTAACCGCGGGGAGAGAGTAGGTGTCTCCGCGGCCCCACTGTGCTAACATGGAAGATAACACGATGAGGATGTGGGGATGTGGGGATGTGGGGTGGGGATCAGTGACATGTTTGTGTAAAGGGCAGCGGAGGAGAAGGATTGACAGCTGTCAGTGAGGGACAGAAGTTGTTTAAGGTGAGCCAACACATTCCCGATCAGCACAGAAGGCATTCACTGGTCAGCTGACCTCTGCTGTACTTCTGGTCAGAGCGGTTTCCGCAGTGGAGCCGTTATCACATTTGCTTTCCACGCAAAATGATCCCGTGCAGGAAGATTATGTTTAAACTTGCTGTGGATGAACAGCCATGGGCGAGTTTATTCTCTGCCAAAAGGGCGACAGTGGCTTCTCCCTTATTCTTTAATTGCTCTTTATTTCACTTCACTAAATAGATATATTTGAGTGAGAGAAATTGTTCCAGAGTGTCGCACACTTCATCTTTTCTTCCCCATTAAACAGGTAAAATGAGGCCGGGGAATAAATACAGAAAACAAAGCAGAGGGATACAGACAAGAGGAAGAGAGAAGGGGAAATACTGTCCACACCCAGAACTAATGCAGAAACCCCTCTGCTGCGCTCGGTGTGGCCACCCACAGCCTGGATAAACTAACGTCCCAACAGCTCATTGACTGTCGGAGTGTGACTGTGCGGCGCTTCAGAAGACAGGACGAAAAAGCAAAGTCACTGATTCAGTCCCATGTGCTTCTCTGACTGACACCGGGGAAACGGTGAGACAGATTTTGGAGCACAGGTCTGGTTATTGTGAAACAGCAAAGAAAATATTACGTCTGGAATTAAATTATTTAAAACGTATCCTGCTCGTTTAGTGGTTAGGCATTCACAGAGGGAGCCCGAGTTCGGAAAGTAACTTTTTAATTCAAACTTTTTTCAAATAATTACATGCAATTAATTAAACTCTGTGGGAGGCGGGGTGATTAAAACATCACCGATCGGAAAGGAATTGTCCGCGGGAAGCCTCCAACCGCAATTTTTGGGCTAATATTCCCACCCGAATTGTTTTGCAGACTTACAGTCAATACTTCAATAACTGAACTGTAATAATTTCAGGAGCTTTCATCATAGATGATATTTTACACCCTATCTGACTTAACACACTCTGAATTTTTGAAATTGGTTTAAAATGTTCATTGCTCAGAAGACAAGGAACCTGGGGTACATTTTTAAATTTATTTCACAGCAATTATATTCTAAAATAATATTTTTGCCCCGGCTCGAACCTGGGACCTTTCGTGTCTGAGACAAACGCAATGACCGCTACAGTACAGAAACCACTGCTAAACCTAGTGCCCAGAGAGAAATGTTAAGCCACAAGGTGTAATTCTGAGTCCCTATTTGTGAAAAAATCTTTTCACAAACATTTCTCTGACCGAAGCTGCACAAGTCAAAAATGTTCCTTTCAAAGTCGTCAAACTCCCAAATTAACGCACCCCCCGAATCTTCTGGATCAGAAAGCTCGAGTTGTGCCGACTCTATCCATAAATCTGACTTTACTCACCCTGTATTTTAGGAGATTGGTTAAAAATGTTCATTGCTCATAAGACACGGAACCTGGGGCTACTTTTGTTCAATGTATTTCACGGCAAATATATTCTAAAATAAAGCACGCGCCCAGGCTCAAACCAGGGACATTTCATGTGGGAGGTGAACATGGTAACGGCTACACTACGTAAACATTTCCTTAACCCAGCCCCCGGTTCGTCATTTGTACCACAATTAAACCCAATGAGATCGGAATAAAAGTTCCTCACAGGCTCATGGCAAAATAAATGGTAAAAGATTTACAAAATAATTTATGTATTAATTAATGATGTTCAAGTCAATGATTCTTATTTTTTATACATGATTTGCATATAGATCTGTAAAATAAATGATCTCTTTTTTTTTATAAGGTTTTGAACTAAAAGTACAACTTCCGAGGGTGGGAATTGAACCCAGGACACAACTTTGAGAGCATGGACTCCTGAGCACTCGACAACCAGGGACCGATATATCTTTTTATTGCTGCATCATTATAGTTAATGACATTATTGTAATTTTCAGTTCACTTGATTCACACCGAAACAGATTGTAACTGTTGTGTATGCATGCCTGTTTACTGTGTGATGTCTGTAACACTGCTATGCAACACTGAATGTACTCTTACACAGTACACACCTGACCTACACCAGAGGATGCTGCTGCTTGAGACCGAAGGGTTACCTGCAACCCAGTATATAAAGGAGCTCACAGCTTGGTGTCCTCACTCGAGGAGCTTCAAATAAAGGACTACACGTCTACACAGTTTAAGTATCATACCCTGCCTGGTGGAGTCATTATTAAAGGTGCCGACAGTAAACGTGATCTGAAATTCACGCCACTTGAGATCACATTCAAATAATTCACTGAATCCACCCCTTGTACCACCGCAACACAGGTTCGATTCTTGGTCAGGGAGATAATATTTACAACACAGTTTTCAAACTAATAGTCCGATATAAATGTCAACATGCAGCAAATGTGAAAAAATGAATTCATTTAATCACGTTCAATGAACCGATAACTTTCTTTTGCAGAATTAAAGAAATGATAATCTGGTTACTGAGGGATAGTGGTACATAAGAACATAAGAATAGAAGAATTAGGAACAGGAGTAGGCCATCTAACCCCTCGAGCCTGCTCCGCCATTCAACAAGGTCATGGCTGATCTGGCCGTGGACTCAGCTCCACTTATCTGCCCGCTCCTCATAACCCTTAATTCCCTTATTGGTTAAAAATCTATCTATCTGTGACTTGAATACATTCAATGCGCTAGCCTCAACTGCTTCCTTGGGCAGAGAATTCCACAGATTCGCAACCCTCTGGGAGAACGAATTCTTTCTCAACTCGGTTTTAAATTGGCTCCCCCGTATTTTGAGTCTGTGCCCCCTAGTTCTAGTCTCCCCGACCAGTGGAAACAATCTCTCTGCATCTATCTTGATATCCCTTTCAATATTTTAAATGTTTCTACAAGATCCTTCTGAACTCCAACGAGTAAAGACCCAGTCTACTCAATCTATCATCATAAGGTAACCCCCTCATCTCCGGAATCAGCCGAGTGAATCGTCTCGGTACCCCCTCCAAAGCTAGTATATCCTTCCTTAAGTAAGGTGACCAAAACTGCATGCAGTACTCCAGGTGCGGCCTCACCAATACCCTATACAGTTGCAGCAGGACCTCCCTGCTTTTGTACTCAATGCCTCTTGCAATGAAGGCCAACATTCCATTCGCCTTCCTGATTACCTGTTGCACCTACAAACTAACTTTTTGGGATTCATGCACAAGGACCGCCAGGTCCCTCTGCACCGCAGCATGTTGCAATTTCTCCCCATTCAAATAATATTCCCTTTTACTGTTTTTTTTCCCAAGGTGGATGACCTCACACTTTCCGACATTGTATTCCATCTGCCAAATCTTAGCCCATTCATTTAACCTATCTAAATCTCTTTGAAGCCTCTCTGTGTCCTCTACACAACCTGCTTTCCCAGTAATCTTTGTGTCATCTGCAAATCTTGTTGCAATGCACTCTGTCCCCTCTTCCAGGTCATCTGTGTATATTGTAAACAGTTGTGGTCCCAGCACCGATCCCTGTGGCACACCACTAATCACCGAATTCCAACCTGAAAGGGGCCCATTCATCCCATCTCTCTGCTTTCTGTTAGCCAGCCAATTCTCTATCTATGCTAATATATTTCCACTGACTCCGCGTACCTTTATCTTCTGCAGTAACCTTTTGTGTGGTACCTTATCGAATGCCTTTTGAAAATCTAAATACACCACATCCATCGGTACACCTCTATCCAACATGCTCGTTATATCCTCAAAGAATTCCAGTAAATTAGTTAAACATGATTTCCCCTTCATGAATCCATGCTGCGTCTGCTTGATTGCACTATTCCTATCTTGATGTCCCGCTATTTCTTCCTTCATGATAGTTTCAAGCATTTTCCCTACTACAGATGTTAAACTAACCAGCCTATAGTTACCTGCCTTTTGTCTGCCGCCTTTTTTAAACAGAGGCGTTACATTAGCTGCTTTCCAATCCGCTGGTACCTCCCCAGAGTCCAGAGAATTTTGGTAGATTATAACGAATGCATCTGCTATAACTTCCACCATCTCTTTTACTACCCTGGCATTTCATCAGGACCAGGGGACTTGTCTACCATTAGCCTGTCCAGCACTACCCGCCTCGTGATAATGATTGTTTCAAGGTCCTTTCTTCCCACATTCCTGTGACCAGCAATTTCTGGCATGGTTTCTGTGTCTTCCATTGTGAAGACCGAAGCAAAATAATTGTTTAAGGTCTCAGCCATTTCCACATTTCCCATTATTAAATCCCCCTTCTCATCTTCTAAGGGACCAACATTTACTTTAGTCACTCTTTTCCGTTTTATATATCAGTAAAAGCTTTAACTATTGCTTTTTATGCTTTGCACAAGTTTACCTTCGTAATCTATCTTTCCTTTCTTTATTGCTTGCTTTGTCATTCTTTGCTGTCGTTTAAAATTTTCCCATTCTTCAATTTTCCCACTAACCTTGGCCACCTTATATGCATTGGTTTTTAATTTGATACTCTCCTTTATTTCCTTGGTTATCCACGGCTGGTTATCCCTTCTCTTACCGCCCTTCTTTTTCAGTGGAATATATTTTTGTTGAGCACTGTGAAAGAGCTCCTTAAAAGTCCTCCACTGTTCCTCAATTGTGCCACTGTTTAGTCTGTGTTTCCAGTCTACTTCAGCCAACTCTGCCCTCATCCCACTGTAGTCCCCTTTGTTTAAGCATAGTATGCTCGTTTGAGACACTACTTCCTCACCCTCAATCTGTATGACAAATTCAAGCATATTGTGATCACTCATTCCGAGAGGATCTTTTACGAGCTTCAATCATTAATTTTCTCTTTCCATGTGATGAACTTTTATCCCTATCTCGTTTACACAATGTATTTTAGGAGAATGGTTTAAAATTTTAAGTGCTTATTGTCATGTATTCAACCAACATTGTAACCCATATATAATCTGACCTCAGTTGTATACTGTGAGAAAAATGACCACTAGGATGTGAACTTGTGGGAGATACTCCTAACCTGGACCTTCAGGTATAAAAGGGGAAGCTCCACCCACTTTCATCACTTGAGTGCAAAGGAACACAGGACAGGCCACGGACTGACCTTCTATCAAGCATGGGCCTCGTGTGCATTTATACTGTAGAGTACGGATGTATCAATGGCGACAAGAAATTGGGATTTTAACCACGTGAGCATGGCCGCGAGCAGAATAGACGAGAGATACTGTGTTAAGGAATGGTTGGGACAGGGAATCAACATTGTTGAAGCAGAACACAGTTCTCCAGGCAGACAAGGGCAATCGGGCATGCCCAACATGTAGTCGAACCCAGAGGGGGAGTTCGACAGAGATAATGGCAAGCAGAACGGTGATTCACGCCATTGCAAGGGACAATGTGGCCAGTAATGGGGCCATCAACACTTGTAAATGGCACACTCAAGGATAGTCACAGGTGTTGTCAGGGACGATTGACTAGCAAGGGATCTTTTGTTTCCAACAACAGCTCAAGTTGGAGGCATGGAGACACAAACTCAGCCGGAGTTTGCAGAGATGAGCAAAATGCCTACAGAAATTGCAGAAATGAACGCTGGGGGAAATCGCTGGAAGCTGAAGTTCAGTGAGTTCATGTGGAGCACTATACAGTTCATACACCAGGACGCCACCGATAATGATGAAAGTGCTCCTCAGTGGCATCCCAGTATCAATGGAGCAAGACACGGGGGTTAGCCAGTCCCTGATGGGTTTCAAAAAGTTTGAAAAGTTGTGGGCGTCCAATGCCAGTAGGGCCAAAATTATCACCGATTGACGCACAACTATGGACATACACCAAGGAGATCATTCCGGTGCTTGGCAGCACCACGGTAATCGTGACGCACAAAGATTCGGAGAACAGGTTGCCACTCTGGGTTGTCCCGGGGGACGGTCCCGCACTACTGGGGAGGAGTTGGCTTGCTGTCGTGAACTGGAAATGGGGCAATGTCAATGCTATTTCCTCTGTGGAACGAGTATCATGCTCACAGATCCTGCACAAATTTGACTCATTATTTCAACCCGGCATTGGCACTTTCATGGGGTCCAAGGTAGTGATTCACATAAACCCGGAAGCCAGGCCAGGACACCACAAGGCCAGAGCGGTGGCATACGTGATGCGGGAAAAGATAGAAGGTGAATTGAACCGCCTGCTGAGGGAAGGTATCATTTTGCCAGTCGAATTCAGTGACTGAGCGAGCCCGATTGTACCGGTGTTCAAAGCGGATGGGTCAGTCAGGATATATGGTGATTACAAGGCTTCCATCAATCGGGTGTCACTCCAAGACCAGTACCCGCTACCGAGAGCGGAGGACCTCTTTGCGATGCTATCCGGTGGCAAACTTTTTTCAAAATTGGACGTGACCTCAGCTTACATGACCCAGGAGCTGGCGAGAGAGTTGAAGAAGCTGACCACCATCACGACACACAAGGGGTGTTTGAGTACAACAGATGTCCATTCGGGATTCGCTCAGCCACCGTGATCTTCCAACGAAATATGGAAAGCCTCCTCAAGTCGATTCCCGAGACGGTGGTTTTTCAGGATTACATCCTCATCACGGGTTACGAGACTGAAGAACACCTCCACAACCTGGATGAGGTGCTGCGCAGACTGGAACGGGTAGGGCTGCGACAGGGAAAGGCGAAGTGCATCTTCCTAGCTCCAGAGGTAGAATTCCTGGGGATGAGGGTAGGAGTAGACGGGATGAGCCCAACTGCGTCCAAGACGGAAGCGATCCAGAGAGCACCCAGACCCCGTAACACGACGGAGCTGCGTTTGTTCCTGGGGCTCCCGAACTATTTGGTAACTTTCTTCCCAATTTGAGCACGCTGCTAGAGCCGCTACACGTGCTCCTAAGCAAAGGTCGCGAATGGGTCTGGGGGGACAGCCAGGAAAGGGCTTTTAATAGAGCACACAATTTGTTATGTTCCAACAATCTGTTAACGCGATATGACCCATGTAAGAAACTTGTGTTAACGTGCGATGCGTCGTCCTATGGTGTCGGGTGTGTGTTCCAGCATGTCAATGCCAAGGGTCAGTTACAGCCGGTAGCTTATGCCTCCAGAGGTCTGTCCCAGGCAGAAAGGGGCTACGGGATGATAGAAAAGGAGGCGCTCGCATGTGTATATTCGGTAAAGGAAATGCACCAGTACCTGTTTGGCAGGGAATTTGAGCTGGAGACAGATCACAAACCCCTCACGTCCCTTTTGGCCGACAACAAGGCCATAAATGCAAACGCATCGGTCCGCATACAGAGGTGGGCACTCACGTTAGCCACCTATGACTACACAATTCGGCACAGACCGGGCACTGAAAACTGCGCCGATGCACTCAGCAGGCTCCCACTAGACACCACTGAGGGGGCTACCAAGCATGCCGCTGAGATGGTCATGGCTGTTGAAGCTTTCGCAAGTGAAGGCTCACCTGTTACAGCCGGTCAGATTAAAGTCTGGACAAATAGAGACCCGCTATTGTCTCTAGTCAATAAATGTGTCCTGAATGGGGACTGGGCAGCCACGTACAGGGCATGCCCTGAGGAATTTAAACCATTTCACAGGGGCAGGGATGAACTCTCGATTCAGGCCGATTGCCTACTGTGGGGAAACTGTGTAGTCATGCCCCAGATGGGCAGAGAGGTGTTCATCAGAGAACTCCACAATGAGCATCCGGGCATTGTCATGATGAAGGCAATTGCCAGGTCACACGTTTGGTGGCCAGGGATAGATGCAGATCTGGAAGTTTGTGTTCGCAGGTGCAACACGTGTGCCCAGCTGGGTAATGCGCCCAGGGAAGCCCCCCTTAGCCCCTTGGCCATGGCCCGCCAAGCCTTGGTCACGCATCCATGATGACTACGCAGGTCCATTCATCAGAAAAATGTTTTTGGTTGTAGTAGACGCCCATTCCAAATGGATCGAGTGTGACATTTTAAATTCAAGCACATCCTCTGCCATGGCAGAAAGTCTACGGGCAATGTTCGCCGCCCACGGTCTACCGGTCATCTTGGTCAGTGACAATGGCCCGTGCTTCACAAGCACTGAATTCCAGGACATCATGGCAGGCAATGGAATTAACCATGTCAGAAAGGCACCGTTCAAGCCAGCCTCAAACGGCCAGGCAGAACGAAAAGTGCAGATAATCAAACAGGGGATGCTCAGAATCCAGGGGGGTTCCCTACAAAGCCACTTATCACGACTCCTGTTGGCCAATAGATCTTGACCACACTCGCTCACAGGGGTTCCACTCGCAGGGCTGCTCATGATAAGGACGCTCAAAACATGTTATCCCTTATACACCCCACCATGAAAGAAATTGTTGAGAGCAGGCGCCAATCACAATATAACTACCATGACACGAATGCGAGGGCACGATATATTGGTGTAAACGACCCTGTTGTTGTCCACAACTACACTGCAGGGCCTAAATGACTCGCAGGCACTGTGATTGTCAAAGAGGGCAATAGGATTCTGGTAGTTAAACTTACCAATGGACAAATCTGCCGCAAACACGTGGAACAAACAAAAAGGATGTTCAGCAACCCCAAAGAAGAAGCAGAGGAAAAACATGATATAGAGTTCACTCTAGCACATGTGACCGAACACTGGAACCAAAGGGAGGAGAGCCCAGTCACTGTGGGCAGTCCGGATAGGCCTGAGGCACCGCAAACAGCAGACACATAGGCCAGCGCCCAACAACCGGTGCCCCAACTCAGGCGCTCTACAAGAGAGCGTAAACCACCAGAGAGACTCAACCTGTGATCCCAAAAAGACTTTGGGGTCATGTATTCAACCAGCATTGTAACCCATTTTTAAATTCAAAACCTGATAAAATTGACGGCATGCAGCCAACGTGCAAAAGTAAGAATTCTTTTAATCACCGTTAATTAGCCGATAACCTTCTTCAGAATGAAATAAATAATAATATAATTACTGAGGAACAGTGGTATCCTCAATCATTCATTTTCTCTTTACATGTGATGAAGTTTTATCCCTATCTCATTTACACGCTGTATGAGAATGGTTTAAAATTATAAGTGTTTATGACTCAGTTGTAAAACCATTGATTGTGTGTGTGTCTATACTTGATAGGAGGAGCACTTGAGACCGAAGTTCCAGTTCTATATATGTACCAATAGAATCAATTTCCACCAGTTTCTTTAAACCCAATAACATAATTTATTTCTAATGGGCTGGATGGAACACGATCCATGTAAAAAATTGTTATCGTTTTACTTGAACTGAATGCTCATAAAATATCGGAGTGGGAACTAATTGGATAACAGCACTGCTGGCAACATTTGCGGAATAGATTCGTGCAGCCAAAACGCACAATGACAACCTGTGACTGTGCGGCACCGAATACTCGGGGAAAAACAATTAAATACTTCGTCCCTGGGTGGGCTCGAACCACCAACCTTTCGGTTAACAGCCGAACGCGCTAAACCATTGCGCCACAGAGACTGATGAAAGTATAAGGTTCAAGGCATCCCAAACCAGGGTGTCAGACAGTTAAAGCTTCAGATTGCTCTGACCGGTATGGAAATTGCCCATTCTCAGTGGTACTTTTCACAAATAAATGGAGGGACATTCATTGTGGATGCGTGGAAACAGTCTGGTCCCGCACACTGCAGACACTTCCATGTCACCGCCAACCAGCTCTCCCGCAACCGGTGTGATCTACCTTCCAGCCTTCCGGTGCCTTGTCTGTGACAAAGTATTCTGATTGTCCCGAAGCCAGTGTTCGGTTTGAATTCCTTTTCAGCTCCTGACTGCGGATATTCCTGTGATTAAACGGGAACTAAATGCTAACAGGGACAGTTGGATTCACCGTTTCTTTGCTTGGTGAAATTTCAAAGATTGAAAGCGACGCACATCAACCCCAAACGTCCCGTGAGATGGAAGCCCAGTTGCTATTTCAAGCTTGAATGCAGGTACAAGCAGAACTTATTCAAAGAAAGTCCAAGTCCCTGAGACGCCTGATTATTTGCACCAAACTCTTTGCAAAGAGTTGAGGTTCATGTTTGGTGATCTGGGCACATCTTTCCCCAAACTACAACACTTCAAACATAATTCAATGGCTGTAAAGCGCTTTGGGGCGTCATGAGTTCCTGAAAGGCGCTGCAGATATGCAAGTCCTTCTTTGCAAAAGTTCGTTGCAATCTCAAAATATGTGAGCAATATCAGGGCTCCTCTGGGACCGCTCGTAAATTTCAATGAACAACTCCAAAGGGAAATCACAGCCCGAGACCAACGAGCCAACTGTTTGACAAACGTGAAGATAAGGTGTAACCATGATCAAAGCATGTTTTTGTGTGTCGCTATTCAGAACATAAGAACTTAAGAACTAGGAGCAGAAGTAGGCCATATGGCCCCTCGAGCCTGCTCCGCCATTTAATATGATCATGGCTGATCCGATCATGGACTCAAGTCCACATCCCTGCCCGTTCCCCATAAGCCTTATTCCCTTATCAGTTAAGAAGCTATCTCTGTCTTAAATTTATTTAATGTCGTGGCTTTCTCAGCTCTCTGAGGCAGTGAGTTTGACAGATTTACAACCCTCTGAAAGAAGAAATTCCTCCTCATCACAGATTTAAATGGGCGGCCCCTTATTCTGAGATTATGCCCCCTAGTTCTAGTCTCCCCTATCAGTGGAACCATCCTCTCTGCATCCACCTTATCAAGCTCCATCATTACCTTATACGTTTCGATAAGATCACCTCTCATTCTTCTGAATTCCAATGAGTAGAGGCCCAACCTACTCAACCTTTTCTCATAAGTCGACCGCTCATCTCCAGAGTCAACCCAGTGAACCTTCTCTGAGCTGCCTCCAAAGCAAGTATATCCTTTCGTAAATATTGTAAGTGTTTGTGATCCTCGCCCAATTGCCAGACGGACGGTTTGAATCGCCCCCACCTTACGAAAGTTCTAGATCCGGGAATTATTATTCAGAGTGTAAATTAAATGAGTCATGGAAAGGGATGTTTCAGTGATAAATCGTAGTATATTTATTTGGTCTAACATACATTGTGCAAAACATGCACTGCTAAACAAAATCACTGTCTCTGTGGAGAATAAAATCCCGGTTACAAACAATATACATACAGTACAGAAATGAACCTAGTAACACGCAGTAATTCCCTGGTGGATTCTAACCCCACCCCTACCAATGAATTGCCCTCCCCAGAATAGCCCTGAAAAGCTTCACTTCTGAGAAAACCCTGAGCCCTTACCCAGCTGGCCTGGGATATCTGGTTACTGGCTTGGGACACTCTCGGCCATGTTCACCACCACACGCAGCCCGTTTCCTTGCTCAGCTCAGCTGTGGGAAGTCACTGCCTGGTAATCAGTCTCGGTTGCTTCTTCTGCAGTATTGTGGCCCCTTCCTCTGGTACATCGATCGGTGGAGCGAGAGCGAGAGGGAGAGGGGGCTCTATCTAGACACAAGCTGCAAGCTGCAAGCTCCAAGCTTCACACCAAGCTCCAAGCTAAACATAAAGTGGAAAGGACCCTGTCTTTCTGGGAGTCTTGCTACCCCTATCTTTCCCGCCAATCTTTAAAACCCCTTTGTTTCTAAGCACGGGTACTTAGTCAGTGATGGGCCATCCCACCCATGCATTGGGCTGATGGCCCTTAGTCTGGGCATCTCTCTGAGCCTTTGTGTTGGGAAAGCCCCAGCTCCTCCTTGGCTGGCCAGGCTGGTGGGTTCATTGTTCTGTGTCTCCTTCTGAGATGGAGGTGAGAAGTGCTTTTACAAATTAGAGTGGCTTTGTCAGTGGCCCCCCTTCCTGGCCAACAGCTCTTTTGTCAATGGATGACTGGCAGGTCTTTTGTCCCAGCTAACTGCCATGCGGTCTCTGGAGTTTTAACAAAACCAGCTTTTTTACATATGTGCGCAGGGTGTCCCCAGCACAGGGAAAATAGCCTCAGAAAAATAAAATCCACAAAATATTCACGACTGAGTCCATTCTTTAAACAGAAACTTTGTGATCTCTTCATTCTGCTCTGCTAATTATCGATCTTGCCACGTAAAAAGTGCATTGGCATTGCAATGCATTAATGTAAAATTAATGAAAAGAAAATGCAACGTTTTGTCGAGTGCAAAACATGCAGTGCCTGCATTTCAAAAAGCATTGCTTTTATTCATCCTGCGGAATGCATATTGCACAGATAATCTCAGCACACATTGTGCAGGCAAAGGCGTCATTCGACAACAAAGTGATTTGTCCTCCGCTGATTTGTAGCAGATAACTGACGGTTGAGCACACAATTTGACAACTAGACTTGTAGATCAAGCATCAATGAAAAAGGCAACAAAACTGCCCACCAGCACCAGGTGTCTTTCACTTGTTTGTTCCAAATTTTCAGCAGCTGGGACAACAAGAATTTAGGTTTCACTGAGATTTGAACTCAAATCACTAGATTTAAAGTCAAGAGGGCTCACCATTACACGATGGAACCAACTATGCCAAAACATTTGAAACATACTTTGTCACAGACAAGGCACCGGAAGGCTGGAAGGTAGATCACACCGGTTGTGGGAGAGCTGGTTGGCGGTGACATGGAAGTTTCTGCAGTGTGCGGGACCAGACTGTTTCCACACATCCACAATGAATGTCCCACCCTTTATTTGGGAAAAGTACAACTGAGAGTGGATAAGTTCCATCCCGGTCGGAGCAATCGGAAGCTTTAACTGACTGACACCTTGGTCTTGCATGTCTTGCAGTGTGTATCTGTGGCGCAATGGTTTAGTGCATTCGGCAGGTAACTGAAAGGTGGGTAATCCAAACCCATCTCCGGGCGAAGCCTTTTAATGTTTTTCCCCGAGGATTCGGTGCCGCACAGTTCCGGGTTGTCATTGTGCATTTGGCTTCACGAATATATTCCGCAAACATTGCAAGCTTTGCTGTTATCCAGTGAGTTCCCACTCCAATACTTTTATGAACATTCAGCACAAGTAAAACGATAACAATTTTTTACATGGATCATGTTCCTCCATCCAGTCCAATCAAAATAAATTATGTTATTGGGTTTAAAGGAACTGCTGAAAATTGATTCTATTGATGCATAAATCGAACTGGAACTTTGGTCTCAAGTGCTCCTCCTATCAAGAATAGACACATACACAATCAATGGTTTTACATCTGAGTCATAAACACTTACAATTTCTCATACAGCATGTAAATGAGATAGGGATAACAATTCATCACATGTAAAGAGAAAATGAATGATTAAAGATACTACTGTCCCTCAGTAACTATATTATTATTTATTTCATCCTGAAAAAGGTTATCGGTTATTTAACGGTGATTAAATGAATTCTTATTTTTTCATATTAGCTGCATGTCGTCAATTTTAAAAGGTTTTGAATTGAAAAAAGCTGTTACAGAAGTTACCGCCCTGACCTGGAATCAAAGCTGTTTTTCGGTGGTATAAGGAGTGGTTTTACCCAATCATTTAAAGTTGATTTCAAAGAATCACGTGAAGTTAAATTCAGATCAAGGTTACGATGTGTTTCGGTGTGAAACAAGTGGATTGAAAAGGACAATAATGAAACCAAGCATTACGATGCAGCGATGCCGCAATGCAGCGTTCCCTGGTGGTCCAGTGATTAGGATTCGGCGCTCTCACCACCGCAGCCCTGGGTCGATTTCCGGCCAGGGAAATTGCGCTTCCATCAAAATTAATACCTGAGAAGAAAGAGTTACATGTATCTCATGTGGAAAAAAAGATTCATTGATTTAAACATAATTAATTAATCCATTGTAGAACTTCAATCATTTAATTTGCCCTGAGTATGTGAGGAACTTTTATCCCGACATCATTGTATTTTAGTAGCATGGTCCAGCCCCGGTATCTCCACCTGTGAAAGTAGGAAACTGCTGGAAATACAAAACAGGACGGGTAGCCTTTGACAAACAATTAAACCCAGGTTACAGACTCTGTTCCTTCCCGTACCCTTTGCGGGACACTTGTTGCCCTTTAATTTTACAGACTGACTGAATTCACTAACCGCGGGGAGAGAGTAGGTGCCTCCGCGGCCCCACTGTGCTAACATGGAAGATAACACGATGGGGATGTGGGGATGTCGGGTGGGGTTCAGTGACATGTTTGTGTAAAGGGCAGCGGAGGAGAAGGATTGACAGCTGTCAGTGTGGGACAGAAGTTGTTTAAGGTGAGCCAACATATTCCCGATCAGCACAGAAGGCATTCACTGGTCAGCTGCCCTCTGCTGTACTTCTGGTCAGAGCGGTTTCCGCAGTGGAGCCGTTATCACATTTGCTTTCCACGTGAAAGGATCCCGTGCAGGAAGATTATGTTTAAACTTGCTGTGGATGAACAGCCATGGGCGAGTTTATTCTCCTGTCAAAATAGCGACAGTGGCTTCTCCCTTCTTCTTTAATTGCTCTTTATTTCACTTCACTAAGTAGATATATTTGAGTGAGAGAAATTGTTCCAGAGTGTCGCACACTTCATCTTTTGTTCCCTTTTAAACACATAAAATGAGGCCGGGGGAATAAATCCAGAAAACATAGCCGAGGGATATAGACAAGAGCAAGAGAGAAGGGGAAATACTGCCTCTACCCAGAACTAATGCAGAAACTCCTCTGCTGCGCTCGGGGTGGCCACCCGCAGCCTGGATACACTTACGTCCCAACAGTTCATTGATTGTCGGAGTGGCACCGTGCGGCGCTTCAGAAGACAGGTCGAAAAAGCAAAGTCACTGATTCAGTCCCATGTGCTTCTCTGACTGACACCGGAGAAACGGTGAGACAGATTTTGGAGCATAGGTCTGGTTATTGTGAAACAGCAAAGAAAATATTACGTCTGGAATTAAATTATTTAATGTGTATCCTGCTCGTTTAGTGGTTAGGCATTCACAGAGGGAGCCCGAGTTCGGAAAGTAACTTTTTAATTCAAACTTTTTTCAAATAATTACATGCAATTAATTAAACTCTGTGGGAGGTGGGGTGATTAAAACATCACCGATCGGAAAGGAATTGTCCGCAGGAAGCCTCCAACCGGAATTTTTGGGCCAATATTCCCACCCGGATTGTTTTGCAGACTTACAGTCAATACTTCAACAACTGAACTGTAATAATTTCAGGAGCTTTCATCACAGATGATATTTTACACCCTATCTGACTTAACACACTCTGAATTTTTGAAATTGGTTTAAAATGTTCATTGGTCAGAAGACAAGGAACCTGGGGTACTTTTTTCAATTTATTGCACAGCAAATATATTCTAAAATGATGATTCTACCCGGGCTCGAACCTGGGCCCGTTCGTGTGTGAGAGAAACGTGATAACCACTCCACTACAGAAACCACTGCTAAATTTAGTGCCCAGAGAGAAGTGTTAAGCCAGAAGGTGTAATTCTGAATCCCTTTCTGTGAAAAAATATTTTCACAAACATTTCTCTGACCGAAGCTGCACAAGTCAAAAATGTTCATTTCAAAGTCGTCAAACTCCCAAATTAACGCACCCCCCGAATCTTCTGGATCAGAAAGCTCTAGTTGTGCCGACTCAATCCATAAATCTGACTTTACTCACCCTGTATTTTAGGAGATTGGTTTAAAATGTTCATTGCTCATAAGACACGTAACCTGGGGCTACTTTTGTTCAATGTATTTCACAGCAAATATATTCTAAAATAAAGCACGCGCCCAGGCTCAAACCAGGGACATTTCATGTGGGAGGTGAACATGATAACGGCTACACTACGTAAACCTTTCCTTAACCCAGCCCCCGGTTCGTCATTTGTACCACAATTTAACCCAATGAGATCGGCATAAAAGTTCCTCACATGCTCATGGCAAAATAAATGGTAAAAGATTTACAAAATAATTTATGTGTTAATTAATGATGTTCAAGTCAATGATTCTTATTTTTTATACAGATTTGCATATAGATCTGTAAAATAAATGAACTCTTTTTTTTATAAGGTTTTGAATTAAAAGTACAACTTCCCAGGGTGGGAATTGAATCCAGGACACCACGTTGGGAGTATTGAATCCTTCCCACTCGACAACCAGGGACCAATCGACCGTTTTACTGCTGCATCATTATAGTTCATGACATTATTGTCATTTTCAGTTTACTTGATTCACACCGAAAAATATTGTAACTGTTGTGTATGCATGCCTGTTTACTGTGTGATATCTGTAACACTGCGATGCAACACTGAATCGACTCTTACACTCTACACACCTTACCGACACCAGAGGATGCTGCTGCTTGAGACTGAAAGGTTACCTGCAACCCAGTGTATAAAGGAGCTCACAGCTTGGTGTCCTCACTTGAGGAGCTTCAAATAAATGACTACAGGTCTCCACAGTTTAAGTATCATACCCTGCCTCGTGGAGTCATTACTAAAGGTGACTACATACACTACAGTAAACGCCACTTGAAATCACATTCAAATGATTCACTGAATCCACCCTTTGTACCACCGCAACACAGGTTCGATTCTTGGTCACGGAGATAATATTTACAACACAGTTTTCAAACTAATAGCCCTATATAAATGTCAACATGCAGCTAATGTGAAAAAATTAATTCATTTAATCATGTTCAATGAACCGATAACTTTCTTTTGCAGAATTAAAGAAATGATAATATGGTTACTGAGGGATAGTGGTACATAAGAACATAAAACATAAAAATTAGGAACAGGAGTCGGCCATCTAGCCCCTCGAGCCTGCTCCGCCATTCAAAAAGTCATGGCTGATCTGGCCGTGGACTCAGCTCCACTTAT
Organism: Pristiophorus japonicus; assembly: GCF_044704955.1. NCBI lineage: Eukaryota > Metazoa > Chordata > Chondrichthyes > Pristiophoridae > Pristiophorus > Pristiophorus japonicus. The sequence continues at coordinate 989,240 of NW_027250788.1, read as the reverse complement.
CCGCCCGCTCCTCATAACCCTTAATTCCCTTATTGGTTAAAAATCTATCTATCTGTGACTTGAATACATTCAATGCGCTAGCCTCAACTGCTTCCTTGTGCAGAGAATTCCACAGGTTCACAATCCTCTGGGAGAAGGAATTCCTTCTCAACTTGGTTTTAAATTGGCTCCCCCGCATTTTGAGGCTGTGCCCCCAAGTTCTAGTCTCCCCGACCAGTGGAAACAATCTCTCTGCCTCTATCTTGTCTATCCCTTTCATTATTTTAAATGTTTCTACAAGATCACCCCTCACCCTTCTGAACTCCAACGAGTAAAGACCCAGTCTACTCAATCTATCATCATAAGGTAACCCCCTCATCTCCGGAATCAGCCGAGTGATTTGTCTCTGTACCCACTCCAAAGCTAGTATATCCTTCCTTAAGTAAGGTGAACAAAACTGCACGCAGTACTCCAGGTGCGGCCTCAACAATACCCTATACAGTTGCAGCAGGACCTCCTTGCTTTTGTACTCCATGCCTCTCGCAATGAAGGCCAACATTCCATTCGCCTTCCTGATTACCTGTTGCATCTGCAAACTAACTTTTTGGGATTCATGCACAAGGATCCCCAGGTCCCTCTGCACCGCAGCATGTTGCAATTTCTCCCCATTCAAATAATATTCCCTTTTTACTGTTTTTTTTTCCCAAGGTGGATGACCTCACACTTTCCGACATTGTATTCCATCTGCCAAACCTTAGCCCATTCATTTAACCTATCTAAATCTCGTTGCAGCCTCTCTGTCCTCTACACAACCTGCTTTCCCACTAATCTTTGTGTCATCTGCAAATTTTGTTGCACTACACTCTGTCCCCTCTTCCAGGTCATCGATGTAAATTGTAAACAGTTGTGGTCCCAGCACCGATCCCTGTGGCATACCACTAACCACCGATTTCCAACCCGAAAAGGGCCCATTTATCCCGACTCTCTGCTTTCTGTTAGCTAGCCAATTCTCTATCCATGCTAATACATTTCCACTGACTCCGCGTATCTTTATCTTCTGCAGTAACCTTTTGTGTGGTACCTTATAGAATGCCTTTTGAAAATCTAAATACACCACATCCATCGGTACACCTCTATCCAACATGCTCGTTATATCCTCAAAGAATTCTAATAAATTAGTTAAACATGATTTCCCCTTCATGAATCCATGCTGCGTCTGCTTGATTGCACTATTCCTATCTTGATGTCCCACTATTTCTTCCTTCATGATAGTTTCAAGCATTTTCCCTACTACAGATGTTAAACTAACCAGCCTATAGTTATCTGCCTTTTGTCTGCCCCCTTTTTAAACAGAGGCGTTACATTAGCTGCTTTCCAATCCGCTGGTACCTCCGCAGAGTACAGAGAATTTTGGTAGATTATAACGAATGCATCTGCTATAACTTCCGCCATCTCTTTTAATACCCTGGCATTTCATCAGGACCAGGGGACTTGTCTACCTTGAGTCCCATTAGCCTGTCCAGCACTACCCCCTAGTGATAGTGATTGTTTCAAGGTCCTCTCTTCCCACATTCCTGTGACCAGCAATTTCTGGCATGGTTTCTGTGTCTTCCATTGTGAAGACCGAAGCAAAATAATTGTTTAAGGTCTCAGCCATTTCCACATTTAGAAACATAGAAACATAGAAGATAGGTGCAGGAGTAGGCCATTCGGCACTTCTAACCTGCACCACCATTCAATGAGTTCATGGCTGAACATGTAACTTCAGTACCCCATTCCTGCTTTCTCACCATACCCCTTGATTCCCCTAGTAGTAAGGACTTCATGTAACTCCTTTTTGAATATATTCAGTGAATTGGCCTCAACAACTTTCTGTGGTAGAGAATTCCACAGGTTCACCACTCTCTGGGTGAAGAAATTCCTCCTCATCTCGGTCCTAAATGGCTTCCCCCTTATCCTTAGACTGTGTCCCCTGGTTCTGGACTTCCCCAATATTGGGAAGATTCTTCCTGCATCTAACCTGTCTAACCCCGTCAGAATTTTAAACGTTTCTATGAGGTCCCCTCTCATTCTTCTGAACTCCAGTGAATACAAGCCCAGTTGATCCAATCTTTCTTGATAGGTCAGTCCCGCCATCCCGGGAATCAGTCTGGTGAACCTTCGCTGCACTCCCTCAATCGCAAGAATGTCCTTCCTCAGGTTAGGAGACCAAAACTGTACACAATACTCCAGGTGTGGCCTCACCAAGGCCCTGTACAATTGTAGCAACACCTCCCTGCCCCTGTACTCAAATCCCCTCGCTATGAAGGCCAACATGCCATTTGCTTTCTTAACCGCCTGCTGTACCTGCATGCCAACCTTCAATGACTGATGTACCATGACACCCAGGTCTCTTTGCATCTTCCCTTTTCCTAATCTGTCACCATTCAGATAATAGTCTGTCTCTCTGTTTTTACCACCAAAGTGGATAACCTCACATTTATCCACATTATACTTCATCTGCCATGCATTTGCCCACTCACCTAACCTATCCAAGTCGCTCTGCAGCCTCATAGAATCCTCCTCGCAGCTCACACTGCCACCCAACTTAGTGTCATCCGCAAATTTGGAGATACTACATTTAATCCCCTCGTCTAAATCATTAATGTACAGTGTAAACAGCTGGGGCCCCAGCACAGAACCTTGCGGTACCCCACTAATCACTGCCTGCCACTCTGAAATGTCCCCATTTACTCCTACTCTTTGCTTCCTGTCTGACAACCAGTTGTCAATCCATGTCAGCACACTACCCCCAATCCCATGTGCTTTAACTTTGCACATTAATCTCTTGTGTGGGACCTTGTCGAAAGCCTTCTGAAAGTCCAAATATACCACATCAACTGGCTCTCCCTTGTCCACTCTACTGGAAACATCCTCAAAAAATTCCAGAAGATTTGTCAAGCATGATTTCCCTTTCATAAATCCATGCTGACTTGGACCTATCATATTACCTCTTTCCAAATGCACTGCTATGACATCCTTAATAATTGATTCCATCATTTTATCCAGTACCGATGTCAGGCTGACCGGTCTATAATTCCCTATTTTCTCTCTCCATCCTTTTTTAAAAAGTGGGGTTACATTGGCTACCCTCCACTCCATAGGAACTGATCCAGAGTCAATGGAATGTTGGAAAATGACTGTCAATGCATCCGCTATTTCCAAGGTCACCTCCTTAAGTACTCTGGGATGCAGCCCATCAGGCCCTGGGGATTTATGAGCCTTCAATCCCATCAATTTCCCCAACACAATTTCCCGACTAATAAGGATGTCCCTCAGTTCCTCCTCCTTACTAGACCCTCCGACCCCTTTTATATCCGGAAGGTTGTTTGTGTCCTCCTCAGTGAAGACCGAACCAAAGTACTTGTTCAATTGATTGTTCCCCGTTATGACGTCCCCTGTTTCTGACTGCAGGGGACCTACGTTTGTCTTTACTCGCCTTTTTCACTTTACATATCTATAGAAACTTTTGCAATCCGTCTTAATGTTCCCTGCAAGCTTCTTCTCCTACTCCATTTTCTCTGCACTAATCAAACCCTTTGTCCTCCTCTGCTGAGTTCTAAATTTCTCCCAGTCCCTGGGTTCGCTGATATTTCTGGCCAATTTGTATGCCACTTCCTTGGCTTTAATGCTATCCCTGATTTCCCTTGATAGCCACGGTTGAGCCACCTTCCCTTTTTTATTTTTACGCCAGACAGGAATGTACAATTGTTGCAGTTCATCCATGCGGTCTCTAAATGTCTGCCATTGCCCATCCACAGTCAACCCCTTCAGTATCATTCGCCAATCTATCCTAGCCAATTCACGCCTCATACCTTCAAAGTTACCCTTCTTTAAGTTCTGGACCATGGTCTCTGAATTAGCTGTTTCATTCTCCATCCTAATGCAGAATTCCACCATATTATGGTCACTCTTCCCCAAGGGGCCTCGCACAACGAGATTGCTAATTAATCCTCTCTCATTACACAACACCCAGTCTAAGATGGCCTCCCCCCTAGTTGGTTCCTCGACATATTGGTCTAAAAAACCATCCCTTATGCACTCCAGGAAATCCTCCTCCACCGTATTACTTCCAGTTTGGTTAACCCAGTCTATGTGCATATTAACGTCACCCATTATATCTGCTGCACCTTTATTGCACGCACCTCTAATTTCAAGTTTGATGCCCTCCCCAACATCACTACTACTGTTTGGAGGTCTGTACACAACTCCCACTAACGTTTTTTGCCCTTTGGTATTCTGCAGCTCTACCCATATAGATTCCCATTATTAAATCCCCCTTCTCATCTTCTAAGGGACCAACATTTACTTTAGTCACTCTTTTCCGTTTTACATATCGGTAAAAGCTTTAACTATCCGTTTTTATGCTTTGCACAAGTTTACCTTCGTAATCTATCTTTCCTTTCTTTATTGCTTTCTTAGTCATTCTTTACTGTCGTTTAAAATTTTCCCAATCTTCTATTTTCCCACTAACCTTGGCCACCTTATACGCATTGGTTTTTAATTTGATACTCTACTTTATTTCCTTGGTTATCCACGGCTGGTTATCCCTTCTCTTACCGACCTTCTTTTTCACTGGAATATATATTTGTTGAGCACTATGAAAGAGCCCCTGAACGGTTCTCCACTGTTCCTCAATTGTGCCACCGTTTAGTCTGTGTTTCCAGTCTACTTTAGCCAACTCTGCCCTCATCCCACTATAGTCCCCTTTGTTTCAGCATAGTACGCTCGTTTGAGACACTACTTCCTCACCCTCAATCTGTATTACAAATTCAACCATACTGTGATCACTTATTCCGAGAGGATCTTTTACTAGCTTCAATCATTAATTTTCTCTTTACATGTGATGAACTTTTATCCCTATCTCGTTTACATACTGTATTTTAGGAGAATGGTTTAAAATTTTAAGTGCTTATTGTCATGTATTCAACCAACATTGTAACTCATATATAATCTGACCTCAGTTGTACACTGTGAGAACAATGACCACTAGGTGGTGAACTTGTGGGAGACACTTCTAACCTGGAACTTCAGGTATAAAAGGGGAAGCTCCACCCACTTTCATCACTTGAGTGCTAAGGAATAAAGGACAGGCCACAGAGTGACCTTCTCTCAAGCATGGGCCTCGTGTGCATTTATACTGTATAGTAAGGATGTATCAATGGCGACGAGAAACTGAGATTTAAACCACGTGAGCATGGCCGCTAGCAGAATAGACGAGAGATACTGTGTTAAGGAATGGTTAGGACAGAGAATCAACATTGTTGAAGCAGCACATGGTTCTCCAGGCAGAGAAGGGCAATCGGGTATGCCCCAACATGTAGTCGAACCCAGAGGGGGAGTTCGACAGAGATAATGGCAAGCAGAACGGTGATTCACACCATTGCAAGGGACAATGTGGCCAGTAATGGGGCCATCAACACCTGTTAATGGCACACTCAAGGACAGTCACAGGGGTAGTCAGGGACGATTGACTAGCAAGGGATCTTTTGTTTCCAACAACAGCTCATGTTGGAGGCATGGAGGCACAAACTCAGCCGGAGGTTGCAGAGATGAGCAAAATACCTACAGAAATTGCAGAAATGAACGCTGGGGGAAATCGCTGGAAGCTGAAGTTCAGTGAGTTCATGTGGAGCACGTATACAGTTCATACACCAGGACGCCACCGATAATGATGAATGTGCTCCTCAGTGGCATCCCATTATCAATGGAGCTAGACACGGGGGCTAGCCAGTCCCTGATGGGTAACAAATAGTTTGAAAAGTTGTGGGCGTCCAAGACCAGTAGGGCCAAAATTATCACCGATTGACGCACAGCTACGGACATACGCCAAGGAGATCATTCCGGTTCTTGGCAGCGCCACGACAATCGTGCCCCACAAAGATTCGGAGAACAGGTTGCCACTCTCTGTTGTCCCGGGGGACGGTCCCGCACTACTGGGGAGGAGTTGGCTTGCTGTCATGAACTGGAAATGGGGCAATGTTAATGCTATTTCCTCTGTGGAGCGAGTTTCATGCTCACAGATCCTGCACAAATTTGACTCATTATTTCAACCCGGCATTGGCACTTTCATGGGGGCCAAGGTAGTGATTCACATTAACCCGGAAGCCAGGCCAGGACACCACAAGGGCAGAGCGGTGCCGTACGTGATGTGGGAAAAGATAGAAGGTGAATTGAACCGCCTGCTGAGGGAAGGTATCATTTTGCCTGTCGAATTCAGTGACTGGGCGAGCCCGATTGTACCGGTGTCAAGGCGGATGGGTCGGTCAGGATATATGGTGATTACAAGGCCACCATCAATCGGGTGTCACTCCAAGACCAGTACCCGCTACCGAGAGCGGGGGAACTCTTTGCGATGCTATCCGGTGGCAAACTTTTTTCAAAATTGGATGTGACCTCAGCTTACATGACCCAGGAGCTGGCGAGAGAGTTGATGAAGCTGACCACCATCACGACACACAAGGGGTTGTTTGAGTACAACAGATGTCCGTTCGGGATTCGCTCGGCTGCCGCGATCTTCCAACGAAATATGGAAAGCCTCCTCAAGTCGATTCCAGGGACGATGCTTTTTCAGGACGACATCCTCATCACGGGTTACGATACTGAAGAACACCTCCACAACCTGGAGGAGGTGCTACGCAGACTGGACCGGGTAGGGCTGCGACAGAAAAAGGCGAAGTGCATCTTCCTAGCTCCAGAGGTAGAACAGAGGGTAGGAGTAGACGGGATGAGCCCTACTGCGTCCAAGACGGAAGCGATCCAGAGAGCACCCAGACCTCGTAACACGACGGAGCTGCGTTTGTTCCTTGGGCTCCCGACCTATTTGGTAACTTTCTTCCCAAATTGAGCACGCTGCTAGAGCCGCTACACGTGCTCCTAAGCAAAGGTCGCGAATGGGTCTGAGGGGACAGCCTGGAAAGGGCTTTTAATAGAGCACACAATTTGTTATGTTCCAACATGCTGTTAACGCGATATGACCCATGTAAGAAACTTGTGTTAACATGCGATGCGTCGTCCTATGGTGTCGGGTGTGTGTTGCTGCATGTCAATGCCAAGGGTCAGTTACAGCCGGTAGCTTATGGCTCCAGAAGTCTGTCCCAGGCAGAAAGGGGCTACGGGATGATAGAAAAGGTGGCGCTCGCATGTGTATATTCGGTAAAGAAAATGCACCAGTACCTGTTTGGCAGGAAATTTGAGCTGGAGACAGATCACAAACCCCTCACGTCCCTTTTGGCCGACAACAAGGCCATAAATGCAGACGCATCGGTCCGCATACAGAGGTGGGCACTCACGTTAGCCACCTATGACTACACAAGTCGGCACAGACCGGGCACTGAAAAATGCGCCGATGCACTCAGCAGGCTCCCACCAGCCACCACTGAGGGGGCTACCGAGCATGCCGCTGAGATGGTCATGGCTGTTGAAGCTTTTGCAAGCGATGGCTCACCCGTGACAGCCCGTCAGACTAAAGTCTGGACAAATAGAGACCCGCTATTGTCTCTAGTCAAGAAATGTGTCCTGCATGGGGACTGGGCAGCCAAGTACAGGGCATGCCCTGAGGAATTTAAACCATTTCACAGGGGCAGTCATGAACTCTCGATTCAGGCCGATTGCCTACTGTGGGGAAACCGCGTAGTCTTGCCCCAGATGGGCAGAGAGGTGTTCATCAGAGAACTCCACAATGAGCATCCGGGCATTGTCATGATGAAGGCAATTGCCAGGTCACACGTTTGGTGGCCAGGGATAGATGCAGATCTGGAAGTTTGTGTTCGCAGGTACAACACGTGTGCCCAGCTGTGCAATGCGCCCAGGGAAGCCCCCCTTAGCCCCTGGCCATGGCCCGCCAAGCCTTGGTCACGCATCCATGATGACTACGCAGGTCCTTTCATCGGAAAAATGTTTTTGGTTGTAGTAGACGCTCACTCCAAATGGATCGAGTGTGACATTTTTAATTCAAGCACATCCTCTGCCACGGTAGAAAGTCTACGGGCAATGTTCGCCGCCCACGGTCTACCGGACATCTTGGTCAGCGACAATGGCCTGTGCTTCACAAGCACTGAATTCCAGGACTTCATGGCAGGCAATGGAATTAACCATGTCAGAAAGACACCTTTCAAGCCAGCCTCAAACGGCCAGGCAGAACGAAAAGTGCAGATAATCAAACAGGGGATGCTCAGAATCCAAGGGTGTTTCCTACAAAGCCACTTATCACGCCTCCTGTTGGCCAATAGATCCCGACCACACTCGCTCACAGGGGTTCCACTCGCAGGGCTGCTAATGATAAGGATGCTCAAATCCCGTTATCCCTTATACACCACACCATGAAAGAAATTGTTGAGAGCAGGCGCCAATCACAATATAACTACCATGACAGGAATGCGGGGGCACGATATATTGGTGTAAACGACCCTGTTGTTGTCCACAACTACACTGCAGGGCCTAAATGGCTTACAGGCACTGTGATTGCCAAAGAGGGCAATAGGATTCTGGTAGTTAAACTAACCAATGGACAAATCTGCCGCAAACATGTGGATCAAACAAAAAGGAGGTTCAGCAACCCCATAGAAGAAGCAGAGGAAGAACACGATACAGAGTTCACTGCAGCACAGGTGACCGAACACCGGAACCAAAGGGAGGAGAGCCCAGTCACTGTGGGCAGACCCGATAGGCCTGAGGCACCGCAAACAGCAGACACACAGGCCAGCGCCCAACAACCGGAGCCCCAACTCAGGCGCTCTACAAGAGAGCGTAAACCACCAGAGAGACTCAACCTGTGATCCCAAAAAGACTTTGGGGTCATGTATTCAACCAGCATTGTAACCCATTTTTAAATTCAAAACCTGATAAAATTGACGACATGCAGCCAACGTGCAAAAGTAAGAATTCTTTTAATCACCGTTAATTAGCCGATAACCTTCTTCAGAATGAAATAAATAATAATATAATTACTTAGGAACAGTGGTATCTTCAATCATTCATTTTCTCTTTACATGTGATGAAGTTTTTATCCCTATCTCATTTACACGCTGTATGAGAATGTTTTAAAATTGTAAGTGTTTATGACTCAGTTGTAAAACCATTGATTGTGTGTGTGTCTATACTTGATAGGAGGAGCACTTGAGACCGAAGTTCCAGTTCTATATATATATCAATAGAATCAATTTCCACCAGTTTCTTTAAACCCAATAACATAATTGATTTCTAATGGGCTGGATGGAACATGATCCATGTAAAAAATTGTTATCGTTTTACTTGAACTGAATGCTCATAAAATATTGGATTGGGAACTAATTGGATAACAGCACGGCTGGCAACATTTGCGGAATAGATTCGTGCAGCCAAAACACACAATGACAACCTGGGACTGTGCGGCACCAAATACTCGGGGAAAAACAGTTAAACACTTCGTCCCTGGGTGGGCTCGAACCACCAACCTTTCGGTTAACAGCCGAACGCGCTAACCCATTGCGCCACAGAGACTGATGGAAGTATAAGGTGCAAGACATCCAAAACCAGGGTGTCAGTCAGTTAAAGCTTCAGATTGCTCCGACCGGGATGGAACTTGTCCACTCTCAGTTGTACTTTTCACAAATAAATGGAGGGACATTCATTGTGGATGCGTGGAAGCAGTCTGGTCCCGCACACTGCAGACCCTTCCATGTCACCGCCAACCAGCTCTCCCACAACCGGTGTGATCTACCTTCCAGCCTTCCGGTGCCTTGTCTGTGACAAAGTATTCTGATTGTCCCGAAGCCGGTATTAGGTTTGAATTCCTTTTCAGCTCCTGACTGCGGATATTCCTGTGATTAAACGGGAACTAAATGCTTACAGGGACAGTTGGATTCACCGTTTCTTTGCTTGGTGAAATTTCAAAGATTAAAAGCAACGCACATGAACACCAAACGTCCCGTGAGATGGAAGCCCAGTTGCTGTTTCAAGATTGAATGCAGGTTCCAGCAGAACTTATTCAAAGAAAGTCCAAGTCCCTGAGACGCCTGATTATTTGCACCACATTCTTTGCAAAGAGTTGAGGTACATGTTTGGTGATCTGGGCACATCTTTCCCCAAACTACAACACTTCAAACATAACTCAATGGCTGTAAAGCGCTTTGGGGCGTCATGAGTTCCTGAAAGGCGCTGCAGATATGCAAGTCCTTCTTTGCAAAAGTTCGATGCAATTTCAAAATATGCGAGCAATATCAGGGCTCCTCTGGGACCCCTCGTAAATTTCAATTAACAACTTCGAAGGGAATTCACAGCCCGAGACCAACGAGCCAACTGTTTGACAAACGTGAAGATAAGGTGTAACCATGATCAAAGCATTTTTTTGTGTGTCGCTATTCAGAACATAAGAACTTAAGAACGAGGAGCAGGAGTAGGCCATATGGCCCCTCGAGCCTGCTCCACCATTTAAGATGATCATGGCTGATCCGATCATGGACTCAAGTCCACATCCCTGCCCGTTCCCCATAAGCCTTATTCCCTTATCAGTTAAGAAGCTATCTCTGTCTTAAATGTATTAAATGTCGTGGCTTTCTCAGCTCTCTGATGCAGTGAGTTCGACAGATTTACAACCCTCTGAGAGAAGAAATTCCTCTTCATCACAGATTTAAATGGGCAGCCCCTTATTCTGAGATTATGCCCCCTAGTTCTAGTCTCCCCTATCAGTGGAACCATCCTCTCTGCATCCACCTTATCAAGCTCCCTCATTATCTTATACGTTTCGATAAGATCACCTCTCATTCTTCTGAATTCCAATGAGTAGAGGCCCAACCTACTCAACCTTTTCTCATAAGTCGACCGCTCATCTCCGGAGTCAACCCAGTGAACCTTCTCTGAACTGCCTCCAAAGCAAGTATATCCTTTAGTAAATATTGTAAGTGTTTGTGATCCTCGCTCAATTGCCAGACGGACGGTTTGAATCGCCCCCACCTTACGAAAGTTCTAGAGCCGGGAATTATTATTCAGAGTGTAAATTAAATGAGTCACGGAAAGGGATGCTTCAGTGATAAATCGTAGTATATTTATTTGGTCTAACATACACTGTCTAAAACATGCACTGCTAAACGAAATCACTGTCTCTGTGGAGAATAAAATCCCGGTTGCAAACAACATACATACAGTACAGAAATGAACCTAGTAACACGCAGTAATTCCCTGGTGGATTCCAACCCCACCACAACCAATGAATTACCCTCCCCAGAATAGCCCTGGAAAGCTTCACTTCTGAGAAAACCCTGAGCCCTTACCAAGCTGGCCTGGGATATCTGGTTACTGGCTTGGGACACTCGCGACCATGTTCACCACCACACGCAGCCCGTTTCCTTGCTCAGCTCAGCTGTGGGAAGTCACTGCCTGGTCTTCAGTCTCGGTGGCTTCTTCTGCAGTACTGCGGCCCCTTCCTCTGGTACATCGATCGGTGGAGCGAGAGCGAGAGGGAGAGGGGGCTCTCTTTAGACACAAGTTGCAAGCTGCAAGCTCCAAGCTTCACAACAAGCTCCAAGCTAAAAATAAAGTGGAAAGGACCCTGTCTTTCTGGGAGTCTTGCTACTTTCTGGGAGTCTTGCTACCCCTATCTTTCCTGCCAATCTCTATAACCCCTTTGTTTCTAAGCACGGGTACTTAGTCAGTGATGGGCCATCCCACCCATGCATTGGGCTGATGGCCCTTAGTCTGGGCATCTCTCTGAGCCTTTGTGTTGGGAAAGACCCAGCTCCTCCTTGGCTGGCCAGGCTGGTGGGTTCATTGTTCAGTGTCTCCTTCTGAGATGGAGGTGAGAAGTGCTTTGACAAATTAGAGTGGCTTTGTCAGTGGCCCCCCTTCCTGGCCGACAGCTCTTTTGTCAATGGATGACTGACAGCTCTTTTGTCCGAGCGAACTGCCATGCGGTCTCTGGAGTTTTAACAAAACCAGCTTTTTCACATATCTGCGCAGGGTGACCCCAGCACAGGGAAAATAGCCTCAGAAAAATAAAATCCACAAAATATTCTCGACTGAGTCCATTCTTTAAACAGAAACTTTGCGATGTCTTCATTACGCTCTGCTAATTATCGATCTTGCCACGTAAAAAGTGCGTTGGCATTGCAATGCATTAATGTAAAATTAATGAAAAGAAAATGCAACGTTTTATCGAGTGCAAAACATGCAGTGCCTGCATTTAAAAAAGCATTGCTTTTATTCATCCTGCGGAATGCATATTGCACAGATATTCTCAGCACACATTGTACAGACAAAGGCAGCATTAGACAACAAAGTGATTTGTCCTCCGCTGATTTGCAGCAGATAACTGACGGTTGAGCACACAATTTGACAACTAGACTTGTAGATCAAGCGTCAATGAAAAAGGCAACAAAACTGCCCACCAGCACCAGGTGTCTTTCACTTGTTTGTCCCAAATTTTCAGCAGCTGGGACAACAAGAATTTAGGTTTCACCGAGATTTAAACTCAGATCGCTAGATTTAAAATAAAGAGGTCTCACCATTACACCATGGAACCAACTATTCCAAAACTTTTGAACCATACTTCGTCATAGACAAGGCACCGGAAGGCTGGGAGGTAGATCACACCGGTTGTGGGAGAGCTGGTTGGTGGTGACATGGAAGTGTCTGCAGTGTGCGCGACCAGACTGCTTCCAAACATCCACAATGAATGTCCCACACTTTACTTGGGAAAAGTACAACTGAGAGTGGATAAGTTCGATCCCGGTCGGAGCAATCTGAAGCTCTGACTGACACCCTGGTTTTGCATGTCTTGCAGTGTGTATCTGTGTTTCAATGGTTTAGCGCATTCGGCTGGTAACTGAAAGGTGGGTAATCCAAACCCATCTCCGAGTGAAGCCTTTTAATGTTTTTCCCCGAGGATTCGGTGCCGCACAGTTCCGGGTTGTCATTGTGCATTTTGGCTGCACGAATATATTCTGCAAACATTGCAAGCTTTGCTGTTATCCAGTGAGTTCCCACTCCAATACTTTTATGAGCATTCAGCACAAGTAAAACGATAACAATTTTTTACATGGGTCATGTTCCTCCATCCAGTCCAATCAAAATAAATTATGTTATTAGGTTTAAAGGAACTGGTGAAAATTGATTCTATTGATGCATATATCGAACTGGAACTTTGGTCTCAAGTGCTCCTCCTATCAAGAATAGACACACACACAATCAATGGTTTTACAACTGAGTCATAAACACTTACAATTTCTCATACAGCATGTAAATGAGATCGGGATAAAAATTCATCACATGTAAAGAGAAAATGAATGATTAAAGATATTACTGTCCCTCAGTAGCTATATTAATATTTATTTCATCCTGAAAAATGTTATCGGTTATTTAACTGTGATTTAATTAATTCTTATTTTTTCTTATTTGCTGCATGTCTTCAATTTTATAAGGTTTTGAATTGAAAAAAGTTGTTACAGAAGTTACCGCCCTGACCTGGAATCGAAGCTGTTTTTCTGTGGTACAAGAAGTGGTTTTGCCCAATCATTTAAAGGTGATTTCAAAGAATGACGTGGCGTTAAATTCAGATCAAGGTTACGATGTGTTTCGGTGTGAAACAAGTGGATTGAAAAGGACAATAATGACACCAAGCATTACGATGCAGAGATGCAGCAGTGCAGCGTTCCCTGGTGGTCCAGTGATTAGGATTCGGCGCTCTCACCACCGCGGCCCTGGGTCGATTTCCGGCCAGGGAAATTGCACTTCCATCAAAATTAAAACCTTAGAAGAAAGAGTTACATGCATCTCATGTGGAAAAAAAGATTCATTGATTTAAACATCATTAATTAATCCATTGTAGAACTTCAATCATTTAATTTGCCCTGAGTATGTGAGGAACTTTTATCCCGACCTCATTGTATTTTTGGAACATGGTCCAGCCCCGGTATCTCCACCTGTGAAAATAGGAAACTGCTGGAAATACACAACAGGACGGGTAGCCTTTGACAAACAATTAAACCCAGGTTACAGACTCTCTCCCTTCCCCTGCCCTTTGCGGGACACTTGTTCCCCTTTAATTTTACAGACTGACTGAGTTCACTAACCGCGGGGAGGGAGTAGGTTTCTCCGCGGCCCCACTGTGCTAACATGGAAGATAACACGATGGGGATGTGGGGATGTGGGGTGGTGGGTGGGGATCAGTGACATGTTTGTGTAAAGGGCAGCGGAGGAGAAGGATTGACAGCTGTCAGTGAGGGACAGAAGTTGTTTAAGGTGAGCCAACACATTCCCGATCAGCACAGAAGGCATTCACTGGTCAGCTGCCCTCTGCTGTACTTCTGGACAGAGCGGTTTCCGCAGTGGAGCCGATATCACGTTTGCTTTCCACGCGGAAGGATCCCGTGCAGGAAGATTATTTTTAAACTTTCTGTGGATGAACAGCCATGGGCGAGTTTATTCTCCTGTCAGAAGGGCGACAGTGGCTTCTCCCTTATTCTTTAATTGCGCTTTATTTCACTTCACTAAATAGATATATTTGAGTGAGAGAAATTGTTCCAGAGTGTCACACACTTCATCTTTTGTTCCCTTTTAAACACATAAAATGAAGCCGGGGGAATAAATCCAGAAAACAATGCTGAGAGATATAGACAAGTGGAAGAGAGAAGGGGAAATACTGCCTCTACCCACCGGAGAAGTGTGAGCTTGTGGACCGGAGAATTTGCAGCTGCTGGAGCTGTGCGTTTTATCGGGGAGGGATGGGGGGAGAGCCCGCCGAGCGACCGGAGAAGCTGAGAAGCTGCTGTGCTATTCATCGGGTTTGACACAGTTTAAAAATGGCAGAGTGACAAGTTTTCTCCCCCTACTGCCCATGCGCGAAGGTGCCGGCAGTGTTTTCGGCGCAGGCATTTGGCTCCGCCCCCCAGTTCACCATCGACACCACGCCAGGACTCCGGGGACTGTACACAGCGGCCAGGATGGGGCGAGTTTTTCCCCGAGCCGTTTCCAGCGCGCAAAATCGGTGCGCTTGAGGTCAGTGCGCCGAGAAAACTGCTTGGGGAAAATCTAGCCCTTGAAGAGTAAGGAGTACACTGAAGGAAATACAAATATGTTTGCCGAGCAACTGTCAAATTTAATAACTTTTTATACAACCATCGAAACAGCAAAAAAAACAGGGCACTCGCCCCATAATACCTAATATATAGCCCACAGTACAAGAGTAAGGAAGTCTTGCTACAATTGTACAGGGCCCTGGTGAGGCCACACCTGGAGTACTGCGCACAGTTTTGGTCTCCTTATTTGAGGAAGGAAATATTTGCCTCGGAGGAGGTACAACAGAGGTTCACCAGATTGATTCCTGGTATGAGAGGACTGTGTAGAATGGGCCGATACTCTCCGGAGTTTCGAAGAATGAGAGGTGATCTCATTGAAACACACAATATTCTGAAGCGGATTGACAGGGTAGATGCTGAGAGGTTGTTTCCCCCGGGCTGGAGTGTCTAGAACCAGGGGGCACAGTCTCAGGTTAAGGGGTCGGCCATTTAAGACAGAGATGAGGAGGAATTTCTTCACTCAGAGGGATATGAATCTTTGGAATTTTCTGCCCCACAGGCCTGTGGATGCTGAGTCTCTGAATATATTCAAGGCTGCGTTAGATAGATTTTTCGAGTCTGTGGGAATCAAGGGATCGAGAGATCACTGGAGTTTGGAAGAATGAGAGGGGATCTCATGGAAACATATAAAATTCTGACGGGACTGGACAGGTCCCGATGTTGGGGAAGTCCAGAACCAGGGATCGGAGACTAAGGGATAAGGGGTAAGCCATTTAGGACTGAGATGAGGAGAGACTTCTTCATTCAGAGAGTTGTTAACCCGTGGAATTCTCTGCCACAGAGAGTTGTTGATGCCAGTTCGTTAGATATATTCAAGAGGGAGTTAGATGTGGCCCTTAAGGATAAAGGGATCAAGAGGTATGGATAGAAAGCAGGAAAGGGGTACTGAGCTGAATGATCAGCCATGATCTTATTGAATGGTGGTGCAGGCTCGAAGGGCCGAATGGCCTACTCCTGCACCTATTTTCTATGTTTCGATGTTTCTATGTCCTGCTACTGCTTCTTTAATAATGGATTCCAACTTTTGCCCAACCACAGATGATAGGCTAACTGGTCTATAGTTTCCTGCTTTTTGTCTGCCTCCTTTTTTAAATAGGGGCATTACATTTGCAGTTTTCCAATCTGCTGGGTCCTTCCCAGAATGCAGCGAGTGCATGTCCACAGATCCCTGAAAGTCGCAGGCCAGGTAGCTAAGGTGGTTGAGAAGAAATATGGAATGCTTGCCTTTATTCGCCGAGGCATAGAATACAAGAGATGGGGTCGGTGGGGCAGGTTTGGTCACAGCTGGAGTACTGCGTGCAGTTCTGGTCGCCATATTACAGGAAGGACATGATTGCACTGAAGATGGTGCAGAGGAGATTTACGAGGATGTTGCCGGCAGTGGAGAATCTTAGTCATGAGGACAGATTAGACAGGCTGGATTTGTTTTCCATGGAACAGAGCCTGAGGGGAGACCTCATTGAGATGTATAAATTTATGAGGGTCCGAGATATAGTGGATAGAAAGGACCTATTTCCCTTAGCAGAGGAGTCAACAACAAGGAGGCATAAATTTAAAGTAATTGGTCGAAAGTTTAGAGGGGAAATTTCTTCATGCAGAGGGTTGTGGGGGTCTGGAATTCACTGCCTGAAAGGGTGGTAGAGGCAGAAACCCTCACCACATTTAAAAAGTGCTTGGATGTGCACCTGAACTGCAGTAACCTGCAGGGTTATGGACCTGGAGCTGGAAAGTGGGATTAGGCTGGATAGTCTCTTGTTGGCCGGCGCGGACACGATTGGCCGAAATGGCCTCCTTCTGTGCTGTAAACTTATTTGATTCGATGAACTCGTTTGCAAAGAGTTGAGGTGATTTGGGCACATCTTTCCTCACATGACAACATTTTAAAGGCAACTCAACGGTTGCAAAGCGCTTTGGGGCATCATGAGTTCCTGACAGACGCTGCAGAAACGCAAGTCCTTCTTTGCAAAATTTCCATGCAAACTCAAGGCTGGTCTGGGATTTGAAGCCAGGATTTTTCTGCAAATTTTAAGTAACAACTGCGAAGCAAGAATCATACCCCTCGACCAACAAACCACCTGCTGAGCAAATGTGGAGATAAGATGTAACCATTATTGAAGCATTTTTAGTGTGTGTTGCTGTTCTTGATCGGAGCAGCACATGAGACGGAATCAGTGACTTTGCCTTTTTGACATGTCTTCTGAAGCGCCGCACGGTCCCACTCCTGCAGTAAATGAGCTGTTGCGACGTTAATGTATCCATCATCATCATCATCATAGGCGGTCCCTCGAAACGAGGATGTCTTGCTTTCACGCCGAAAAAGGATGATTTCACAAGCGTTTCAATGAAAGACCCGAACTACATCCCAAAGGGTGGAAGATGCCTGTGCGTGGATTTTTTTAACGTGTGGTGGCCGTTTCACCCCAGCCATCACACGGGCTTGACAGAGCGAGCTCTTGATCCAGTGGCAAGAGTTATCCAAGACGACAGGCGACCAGCTCTGCTGCACGGACCGAGTGCACACACATATCACAGTGTGGGCTGGTCCGTGCTGCCCCTGGGCCCCTGGTCCCAAACTCATGCCTCCCCTGGGCCCCGATCACGTCCCTCTACAGTCTCTCGCCGCTCCTTCGCCCCGATCTCGCCGCTCCTGCTGTATTTGCCCACGCTCCAATCACTGACCTGGACCTTGATGACGTCACTCTTCGCTGCCGCCGCCCTCCTGCACCAGCTCGCGCTGCTCCCTGGAGTAGTCTCCCGGGACCTCCAAGCTGCTCCCAGGGCCGCTCGCCGTTCCTTTTATGGCCCCGACCTGCCGCTGGTGTTCTCCCGTTAGTGTATCCAGGCTGTGGGTGGCCACCCCGAGCGCAGCAGAGGGGTTTCTGCATTAGTTCTGGGTGGGGCAGTATCTTTCCCCTTCTCTCTTCCTTTTGTCTATATCCCTGGGCTTTTATTTCTCTATTTATTCCCCCTGTCTCAGTTTCTAGTGTTTAAAAGGGAACAAAAGATGAAATGGGTATCACCGTGGAACAATTTCTCTCACTCAAAGTTACATGCACTCCCGTTGCACCATGAGGTCTCGGCAGCGAGCCGTTGATATTCAGGTTCATATATAAATATATATAAATATATCTACATGTATCATAACCGTTCCCTTGTGGTCGAGGGGTTAAGATCCGGCGCACTAAACTGTTTTCAATTCTCGATCAATTCATCGCATAAAAATAATTGAGGACTGTGAGACGATTAATAATTGCTGTAATCACCATGAATACCAATACTTTCTGCTATAGACCAAGCTTACAGACTATCTGGCTTCTCCTGCCCTTTGCCGGGCACGTGTACCGGGTTTAATTTAGTAAACTGGGCGAGTTTGCTGATCGCGGGGAGACGGTAGGTGCCTCTGTGGCCCCACTGTGAGGATGTGGAAGTGAACACGGTGGCTGGGTGAACCGTGACATTTCTGTAAAGGGCAGCGGAGGAGAAGGATTGAGAACTTTCAGTGTGGGACAGAAGTTGTTTCAGGTGAGCCAACACATTCCCGATCAGCACAGAGGGAGCTCACTGGCCAGCTCCCCTCTGTTGGGGCGGTTGTGCCAGAGGTTTCTGTCGTGTAGTGGTTATCACATTTGCTTTATACATGAAATGTACCGGGTTTGATTCTGGGTAGAAACATGATGTTTAAACTTGCTATAAGGGAACAATCGGAGGAGAGTTTAGTCTCCTGGAAAATGCTGCCTGACCTGCTGAGATATCCAGCGTTTGCTGTCGTTACTTGCTATTTATTCTCCTGGTAAAAGGGCTCCCTTATTCCTGAATTGCTCTTTATTTAACCAATAAATAGATAACTTTCAGTGAGAGAAAACGATCCACCGGGGAACTTTCGTGTGTGAGGCCAACGTGATATCCGCTACACTGCAACCAATCAAAGGGTGAGAAACCACTGAATATAAAGGATGAGCTCACAAATATCAGGGGCGGTGCAGCCTGGTCAACGTCAAACCCTCCTTTCTTATTCAGCAGAGGCATGAACGGGAATCAGACGCCACAAAGTTTAATTAAAATACAAATACAAGTAACACTTCCAAATCTTTTCACTGTAAAATTCTTTCACTTTATTTGAAATCCTACTGCGTTGAATCTGAAAATGAGCACCATGGGATTTTATCTTCACTACTGATTCTATTTTCTGTGCACGGTCGGAATAACCGGTGCTGTTAAATTTGACAAACGTTGCCCCAGATTCCTGGTGACATCGGCAATACAGTGTGTAAAATGGGTTAACATGCTGAAGAACATAAGAACAAAAGAAATAGGTGCAGGAGTCGGTCATAAGCCCCTCGAGCCTGCTCCGCCATTTAATACGATCATGGCCGATGTGATCATGGATTCAGGTCCACTTCCCTGCCCGCTCCGCAAAGCACAGGACAAATGATTGAAGTATCGACTGTCCCTCAGTTAGCATTTCTTTCATTGTGCAAATGAAGGTGACGGGTTAATTAATGATGCTTTTCCATGAAAACAACACAAAAGTTTAAGAAAAAAACAGACGGTGACTGGCAGGTGAGCGTTGCTTCTGACACCTGGTGGGAATGGACGGGGATTTTAATGCCCCTTGTGTTGTTAAAGCTTCATATAGAGGAACATCTCAAACACATTGTGTAGGCCTCGTGGCGCAACGATAGCGCGTCTGACTCCAGATCAGAAGGTTGCGTGTTCAAATCACGTCGGGGTCACTGTTCTTTCAGAATTAATATTTTCTTTGCTGTTTGGCAAGAACCAGACCCTTGTTCCAAGGTCTGTCTCATTGTTTCCCCGGTGTCAGGCAGAGATACGCCTGCTGCCCTCATTTAATTCATGTGACAGGACACAACAGTTCAAAATCAACTTGCAGGTGGCCACACACACCGCCGAGCGGTCGAAGGTGCTGTGATTAGATCGCAGTTTTCTCTGGAGGTGTGGGTTTGAATCCAACTTCTGACATTTCTTATTTTTAATCATGAAGCGAAACTCATTGTTTGACACCACGACCAACTCCTTAAAACTGGGATTCAGCAGCTCACCTGCTCGCTTAACATCTCCGTCTGACCTGGTGCTGAAAATGGAGATGTTTCCGCAGTGTCGCGGTTAACACGTTCGCCTCACAGACGGGAATATTTTCTGTAGCTTTCTCCTCATGCATGCTCAGGGGCGAGTTTGTTCTCCTGTGAAAAGTTCATAAGATGATAAGCATGTAAGGATTAGGGGCCGGAGTAGGCCATTCGGCCCCTCGAGTCTGGTCCACCATTCAAGAAGATCCTGGCAGTTCCTCGACAGCAAGTTTAAACATCTGGGGCGGAGCCAACAGGCGCCTGTCTGCAATCAGTGAGAGAACGGTATGTTTGGCAGAAGCCTGGCGAGCTCAGTCGGTGGAACATAAGACTTTTAATCTCAGGGTCGTGGTTTCGACACCCACATTGGACATTTACATTTTTCATAGAATTATAGAATGATAGAAATTTGCAGCCATTTCAGCCCATCACTTCCACCCCGGCCAACAAGAGGCGATCCAGTTTCATCCCACTTTCCAGCTCTGTGTCCATAACCCTGCAGGTTACGGCACTTCAGGTGCACATCCAAATACTTTTTACATGTGGTATCTACCTCCGCCATTCTTTCATGCAGCGAGTTCCTGACCCCCACAAACCTCTGCATGAAGAATTTTACCTTCAAATCCTCTTTAAACCTTCTACCAATTGCTTTAAATATATGCCCCCTGATTGTTGACCCTTCTGCTATCCACTATATCTCGGCCCCTCATCATTTTATGCATCTCAATGTTGTCTCCCCTCAGCCTCCTCTGTTCCAATGAAAACAATCCCAGCCGATCCAATCTGTCCTCATAGCTAAGATTCTCCACGCCTGGCAACATCCTCGTTCATCTCCTCTGTACCCTCTCGTACAATCACATAATTCCTGTAATACGGTGACCAGAACGACACACAGTACTCCAGCTGTACCCTAACCAGTGTTTTATACATTTCAGGCATAACCAACCTGCTCTTCTATCCCATGCCTCAGCCAATAAAGGCAAGCATTCCGTGCGCCTTCTTAACCACCTTATCCAACTGGCCTGCTACCTTCAGGGACCTGTGGACATGCACTCCAAGGTCCCTTTGTTTTTCCACACTTCTCAATGTCGGACCATTTAATGTGTGTTTCTTTCCTTGTTTGCCCTCCCCAAATACACAGCCTCACACTTCTCTGGATTAAATTAGTATCACCTGAAAACGTTTTAATCATACCTCCTATATTTAAGTTTAGATCATTGATGTTGCCACTAAAAGCCAGGGACCGAGCACTGAGCCCTGTGGAACCCCACTGGAACCATCCTTCCAGTCCCAAACACTCATTAAACATTACACTTTGCTTCCTGCCTCTGAGCCAATTTTGGATCCAACTTGCCACTTTGCCCTGATCCCATGGGCTTTTACTTTCGTGACCAGTCTTCCATGTGGGAACTTGGCGAAAGCTTTGCTAAAATCCTTATACACTACATCGTACGCACTGCCCTCATCAATCCACTTGGTTACCTCCTCAAAAAATTCAATCAAGTGAGTCAGACAAGACCTTCCCTGAACAAATCCATGCTGACTATCCGTGATTAACCCATGTCTTTCTAAATGCAGAAATTAAATCATTGTTAAATTTTATCCTGCTTTCATGGGAAAACACCATTAATTAACCGATGATCTTTGTTGTGCATGTATAAAATAAGTATACACCCTGTACACTCAATTTACATTTACATAAGACCATTGGATGTATCTTCACACTATATGCACTATGCCTGTATCACCAGAGGGTGCAACTGGTGGAGACCTCGGGGTCACCTGTACACGACAGGTAACCAGGTATAAAAGGGAGCTCACAGTCCTGTACCCTCACTCAGGAGCTGCAATATGTGGACTAAGGTCACCACAGTTCAAGTACAATACCTTACCTCGTGGAGTCATTATTAGAGTGCTTACAGACAAAATAACTGGTGACGAGAATACGAATTTCCATGTGACAATGGCTAACCTTGGCACGTTTGAACAATTCGCCGATGGGGAAGATTGGAAGGCCTTTTTGGAAAGGCTCGAACACTTCTTTATTGCAAATGACATGGGGGGAGACGACCCGACCTCGCTGGCTGATAAGTGCAGAGCTATCCTGCTCAGTAGTTGTGGGCCCACCGTCTATGGCCTTGTCAGGGACCTGCTAGTCCCAGAGAAGACAATAACATATGTGGAGCTCATAGCGCTGATACAGGAACAGCTCAAACCGAAAGAGAGCATCCTCACAGCCAGACACCGGTTCTCTCCCCACCGGTGGATCCGAAGGCCAAGAAATCGCAAAATATGCTGCAGACCTGAGACGATTGGCTGCACCATGTGATTTTAGCGATCATCTCATCGAAGCACGAAGGGACATCTTTGTTATTGGAATCGGTCACAAGGGCCTTCTCCACAGGCTGCTCTCTGCGGACACCACGGTCACCCTGCAGAAGGCAATTAACGTGAGCCAGGCGTTCATGATCTCGGCCTGCGATTCCAAGTGGATGTCTCACCCCCAGGACTCTAACCCGGCAAGTACTGTGAACGGAAAGGTGCCTTTTAGAGGCAGGGCTGCTGCTAGCAGTCTCTCTCAGGGAAGAGAGAACAGAACCCCGAGTCCCACAATCCTGAGTCCGCCACATGTGGCCAACCGGCCAACCCCATGCTGGCGCTGTGGAGGAAATCACAGGGCCCACCAGTGCCGCTATAAAGACTATACTTGCAAACGCTGTAACATGAAGGGCCACCTCCAGCGAATATGCAAGAGAAATCATACTCACCGAGTCGATGGAGAGTTGGCTGATCATCCGGAGTCCAGCGACGATGAGGTGTACGGAGTGTTAACCTGCACCACCGAGAGTTCCCCGTTGAAAATGGAAGTTGAAGTCAACGATGTTCCAGTCACGATGGAGGTGGACACAGGGGCGAGCCAGTCACTGATGAATCCGGCAGCCTTTGAGAAACTCTGGTACAATCCAATCGAACGACCTAAAATGATCCCGATCGAAGTGAAACTGCTCACCTACACAAACGATACATCCCAGTCGTTGGCAGCGTGGATGTCCAGGTGTCCCATGGCGGCGAGATGCACAGGTTACATTTGTGGATCGTTGCTGGGGATGGTCCAAAGCTGTGAGGAAGAAGGTGGATGAAAAAGATCACTTGGAGCTGGGAATAGCTCCAACCTCCAGCGATCGACATCCTCCGCGGCCCCGAAGTTGGATCCAGCACAACACCTGAAAAACCAACCGCCCAACTCGACTGTGAGGTAACGACACAGACTGCTCAACCCAACGGCGAGATGATCCAGCCCAAACAACCAGACCTCACCTTCCAGGCTCCAGTGGCAGGACGCCGGAGAAGAAAATTCACGCAGAAGGTAACTTCCTGTCATCCGTGGCAGAACCTGGGGAGAAAAGGTTCACCGCAGCCTACCTCATGGAGAGAAAGAAGATGGCGTCTGAACCACGAGGTGAAGGACCTGAAGTCAAGATGGCGGCAGCCAGACCACAAGGGAGCAACACGTGATACCGAGCGGCGAACCGGATTGGGGTAAAGATTGAAAGACCCTCTTCAAGGAGACCGGCAACCCATCACAATTAAAGGGACAGTTCCACTCTTTATACAGCGATGATGGTGATACAAATGTAAAAGATGTAACTGACAATTTCAAGTTTGTAAATGTAACTAATCATGATAAGTCGGGCGATTGCGGTCAGAACCAATGTATTGTGAGAGTAAACGAAGTGATGACGTGCGATGCTGGGATTTACAAGCATGCCGACAAAACCAAGGGCAACCTCCCGTCAGCACCCAGGTCCAGCGACCATGTAGCCTGCCCCTCCGGGACCAATGTGATACCCCAGGGAGTGTGGCCACACACAGAGGGAGCATACCAGCTGCAGGCCCAGTGATCAGCGGACGGCAAAGGCACCACGACCGGTACCCTGCCCCCGATCGGCTCTAACTCTCTGGCCACCAGGGCCAGCATGGGGAGCGAGCGGATATCACCCTCCTGCCCTCCCAACGGGACCTGGGATGACCAGGCTCCCATTATCGCTGACGAGCAGCAGGGAGACACTGCAGCACTCAAAGGAGGACAAGGAGGCCACACACTCCTGTGGCTCTGCCCATCACTAGGCAACGGCAAAGGCTCTGAGACTCAGCCAGGTGAGCGATCTGAGCCCACCCAGCTGGCAGGGGACACAGCGCCGCCATCAGACAACCTGGACACAGTCTGGTTACTCTGGAACTAGTGTCCTCACCCACCTGCACCTACACAACCCAGGGGCAAGACTGTGATACCACGTATGTACCTTACCTGTAAAATGTACTTGTTCCACGACTGCAGAACCCAAACAGTGATGTAACTAATCCGATTTTTTTTTGTTCTTTCTGTCTGTACAGGTCTGCACATGCAGGTGTTGAGCCACACACATGGTCTATATATGGGGGGGGAGGGTGCAGGGAGGGGAATGGACGTATGAAGCCATGGACACACATGGATCACACCCAGAACCCACTCAACCCCCACTGCAACCTTCAACCATCCACTGCTGAACATTTCCCAATGTCGTGGCAATAAGGACTTGGGGGTCCACAAGGAGAGAACCAAGCCAAAGCATAGACAAGGTGCAAGGACTTTGGGCACTCAAGTCTCGGGCCAGAGCACACAATGCAAGGGCAAGTGGCACAAGACTTAGGGGAGAGTGATGTTGTGTCTGTTTAATATAAGTATACTTCCTGTACACTCAATGTACAGTTACATAAGACTACTGGATGTAACTTCACACTGTTTTTACGATGCCTGTACCACCAGAGGGTGCAACTGGTGGAGAACTCGGGGTCACCGGTACACGACAGGTAAGCAGGTATAAAACGGAGCTCACCATAATGTACCCTCACTCAGGAGCTTCAATAAATGGACTAAGGTCACCACAGTTCAAGTACAATACCTTGCCTCATGGAGTCATTACTTGAGTGCTTACAGACACAATAGAAAGAGATTAAACATTAAATGGTAGGACATTGAGAATTGTAGAGGAACAAAGCGACCTGGGAGTGCATGTCCACAGATCCCTTAAGGTAGCAGGCAAGGTGATTTGCTGGTTAAGAAGACATACAGAATGCTGGCCTTTATTAGCCGAGGCCTAGAATAAGAGAGCAGGTGGATTATGCTTGAATATAAAACACTGGTTAGGCCACAGCTAGAGTACTGCGTGCAGTTCTCGTCACCACTTTACAGGAAGAAGACTGTGATTGCACTGGAGATTACAGAGGAGATTTCGCGGATGTTATCGGGAGTGGAGAATCTTAGCTATGAGGACAGATTGGATAGGCTGGGGTTGTTTTTCTTGGAACAAAGTGGGCTGAGGGGAGGCTTCATTGAAGTGTATACAATTATGAGGGTCCTTGAGAAAGTGGACAGAATGGGCCCATTTCCCTTAGCAGAGGGTTCAACAACCATGCGGCATAAATTTTAAGTCATTGGTAGAAGGTTTAGGGGGGATTTGAGGGGACATTTCTTCACGCAGAGTGTTGTGGGGGTCTGGAACTCACTGCCTGAAAGGGTGGGAGAGGCAGAAACGCTCACCACATTTAAAAAGTGCTTGGATGTGCACCTGAAGTGCCGTAACCTGCAGGGTTGTGGACCGAGAGCTGGAAAGTGGGATTAGGCTGGAGAGCCTGTTATTGGCCGGCACGGTCACGATGGGCCGAAATGGCCTCCTTCCGTGCTGTAAACTTCTGATGATATAATTCGATGAAAAATAATCACCAAACGTGGGCTCGCACCTCTGACCCTGAGATTTAGTATCTCATGATCGACTGACTGAGTTAGCTGGGCTTCTGCAAAATGCAACTTTTTGTCGTTGATTACAGCTCCGCGCCAGATGTTTAAACTTGCTGTCGAGGAACTGCCAGGATCTTCTTGAATGGTGGACCAGGTACGAGGGGCCGAATGGCCGACTCTGGCCCCTAATCCTTACATGCTTATGATCTTATGACATTTCACAGGAGAACAAACTCGCCCCTGAGCATGCATGAGGAGAAAGCTCCAGAAAATAATCCCACCCGGTGAGCTTTCACGTGTGAAGCGAACGTGTTAACCGTTACACTGCGGGAACATCTCCACTTTCAGCACCCGGTCAGACGGAAGTGTTAAGCGAGCAGGAGGACTACAAAATCCCACTTTTTCGTCGTTGGTCGTAGTGTCAAACAATGAGTTTCACTTAATGATTAAAAACAGGAAGTGTCAGAAGTGTGATGCGAACCCACGTCTCCAGAGGAGACTGCGACCTAAACACAGAACCTTGGACCGCTCGGCCATCCTGACTATTTAGGGCAATATGTGGCCAACTGCAGGTTTATTTTGAACTTTTGTGTCCTGTCACATGAAATAAATAAGGGCAGCAGGCGTATCTCTGCCTGACATCAGGGAAACAGTGAGACAGTGGAGCAAGGGTCTGGTTATTGCCAAACAGCAAAGAAAATATAAATTCCCGAATTACCCTGAAGAACAGTGACCTCGACGTGATCTGGGGTCAGACGCGCTACCGTTGCACCACGAGGTCGATGGAGCACATCGGAAATGTTTGACGATATGAAGGTTTCACAATACAAGGGGCTTTAAAATCCCCGCCCATTCCCACCGGGTGTCAGAAGCAGCGCTCACCTGCCAGTCACCGTATGTTTTTTTGTTCAACTTTTGTGTTGCTTTCACGGGATTGCATCATTAATTAACACGTCACCTTCTTTTGCACAATGAAAGAAATGCCAACTGAGGCAGAGTCGATACTTCAACCATTTTTTTCGGTGCTTTGCATAGAACATAGAAACATAAAAACATAGAAAAAAGGTGCAGGATTAGACCATTCGGCCCTTCGAGCCTGCACCACCATTCAATATGATCATGACTGATCATTCACCTCAGTACTCCTTTCCTGCTTTCTCTCCATACCCTTGATACCTTTAGCAGTAATGGCAACATTTAACTCCCTTTTGAATGTATCAAACGAATTGGCCTCAACAACTTTCTGTGGTAGAGAATTCCACAGGTTCAGAATTCTCTGAGTGAAGAAGTTTCTCCTCATCTCGGTCCTAAATGGCTTACCCCTTTTCCTTAGACTGTGACCCCTGGTTCTGGACTTCCCCAACATCGGGAACATACTTCCTGCCTCTAACCTGTCCAATCCCATCAGACCTGTATATGTTTCTCTGCGATCCCTTCTCATTCTTCTAAATTCCAGTGAAGAAAAGTCTAGTTGATCCAGTCTTTCTTTACATGTCAGTCCTGCCCTCCCGGGAATCAGTCTGGTGAACCTTCGCTGCACTCCCTCAATAGCAAGAATGTCCTTCCTCAGATTAGGAGACCAAAACTGTACACAATATTCCAGGTGAGGCCTCACCAAGGCCTGCGTCCGCGCACATACAGAGGCTGAATTCCAGGACATAGTCGACGTATTTACTGAGGCGTATGAAAGCATGGGCCTTACGCTAAACATCCGTAAGACAAAGGTCCTCCACCAGCCTGTCCTCACCGCACAGCACTACCCCCCAGTCATCAAGATCCACGGCGCGGCCCTGGACACCATGGACCACTTCCCATATCTCGGGAGCCTCCTATCAACAAGAGCAGGCATCGATCACGAGATTCAACACGGCCTCCATGCGCAAGTGCAGCCTTCGGCCGCTTGAGGAAAACAGTGTTTGAAGACCAGGCCCTCAAAACTGCCACCAGGCTCATGGTCTACAGGGCTGTAGTAATACCTGCCCTCCTGTAAGGCTCAGAGACATGGAACATGTACAGTCGACACCTCAAGTTGCTGAAGGAATATCACCAACGATATCTCCGCAAGATCCTACAAATCCCCTGGGAGGACAGATGCACCAACATCAACAACCTTATTCAGGCTAACATCCCCAGCTTTGAAGCAGTGACCACACTCGATCAGCTCCGCTGGGCAGGCCACATAGTCCGCATGCCAGACACGAGACTCCCAAAGCAAGTGCTCTACTGGGAACTCCTTCATGGCAAACGAGCCAAAGTGGGCAGCAGAAACTCTACAAGGACACACTCAAAGCCCTCTGATAAAGTGCAACATCCCCACTGACACCCAGGAGTCCCTGACCCAAGACCACCCTCATTGGAGAAAGTGCATCCGAGAGGGCGCTGAGCACCTCGAGTCTCATCGCCGAGTGCATGCAGAAATCAAGTGTAGACAGCAGAAAGAGCGTTCGGTAAACCTTTCCCACCCATCCCTTCCCTCAACGACTATCTGTCCCACCTGTGATAGGGTCTGTGGCTCTAGTATTGGACTGTTCAGCCACCAAAGAACTCACTTTAGGAGTGGAAGCAAGTCTTCCTCGATTCCGAGGGACTGCCAATGTAGATTCCAAAATTCATGGAAACCCCCCAGTGTTTGGACTCACTGAAAAGGAAATTCGATTTAGGACTATTAAACATAAAGTTTGGGATTCTAAAAAGCATATGGAGGAAATGTACAATTCTTAACCAAGTTTGGGATTTTAAAAGGCATGTTTGGGCCTGTGGGGAGAAGCTGCAGTGACAGAGGGGTGGGATTTAGAGTTTGGATATTGTAGCTCATCAGTTTGTCTAGGGGAGCTCTTCAATCATAGTCAGGCTCCCAGAAAACATTAGCATTTAAACAATCGACCATGGAAGAAACATTATCCACCCCACCCACAGGACCCAAATATCGCATCCACATTCCAACACCTTTTCAACATGTATAGAAATATCTGGCTCAGCTCTGACTTCCCGAAGCCAAAGCAGTGCTATTACAATGGACAAGAGTTCATCAGTTCATAAATAAGGAGTATCACCATCCCAAAGTCTATCAACACCAGATTAAAACATTTAATCAAGTCTCAGTTAGCTAGTCCACCAAAACTTATACAAAGAAGACCACTTAAATCAATGGGCAGCAAAACTTAAACAAAAGAAACGTTAGATTTGGCACGAAGATTAAGCAGCCTCTCAGAGTATAACTGGGGGCCGATGGTACCAAGAGCAACCTATTTTTCTGATCATTACTTTGGAACAACAAGATCAAGATCGAGAGCAAACGGCGAGATAACACAGGAAGAGACATCACGACATCGGAGAAAAGAACTTCAAAAAACCAATCAGTGGAACATCAATACCAACTGACTTGGTAACAGGCATCAACCGGACCACCGCGACCGACGGACCCAACCAGGAAAATCAACCACTAGAAAACCGGGGTCCACGCAAGTTTTCCACTCTACAATTTGTGCCTCGACTGTCCAGCAGGTAAAAATTACCGAAACAACTTAAAACCCTATTGATGACAAAGGATACCGGCTTCGGGACAATCAGAATACTTCGTCACAGACAAGGCACCGGAAGGCTGGAAGGTAGATCACACCGGTTGTGGGAGAGCTGGTTGGCGGTGACATGGAAGTGTCTGCAGTGTGCGGGACCAGACTGCTTCCACACATCCACATTGAATGTCCCACCCTTTATTTGGGAAAAGTACAACTGAGAGTGGACAAGTTCCGTCCCGGTCAGAGCAATCTGAAGCTTTAACTGACTGACACCCTAGTTTGGGATTGTCATGTCTTTAAGCATGTAATGCTTGTAGCGCCACACTGTGGATGTGGACGTATTGTGTACTGCAACTGTACAGTTAATCATTAAACAGAACAGGCTCTTTCCGGAGAGTTCCGAGAGAGCAGCCTGCATGTTGGGAAGCTGTGTGTGCTGTGCTCTGTGAAGGTATCACAGGGATGTCTTGCAAAATATGCATCTATCAGTCTCTGTGGTGAAATGGATTAGTGCGTTCAGCTATTAACTGCAAGGTTGGTGGATCGTAGCCCATTCAGGGACAAAGCCTTTAATTGTTTTTCCCTGAGGATTCGGTGCAGTGCAGTTCCAGGTTGTCATTGTGCGTTTTGGCTGCACGAATATATTCCGCAACCATTGCCAGCTGTGCTGTTATTAAGTTATACCAACTGTTACTTGCATTTTTGCGTGGTTGTTCATTGTCTCGTCGCCAATTGATACGCTCATAATAAAGAATGAAACTGAGTACTGTGAACAATGAGTAAGTGTGACATTAGCTCCTTTAATAAGACTCCAGAGTGCTTATATACCGTGCTCCCAATGGATGCTGGAATCTCTTGGGACTCCAACAGGTCGGTCCTCTGGTGGTGGTGTGATACAGGTGGCCAAGGATTAAATACATAACACAAGGTGTGTACGGAAATCAACCATCAAAAGCCCTGTCATTAACCACAGGGGTTTCCGGCAATTTTCTGATCGCAAAGCGCTTTCAGTCCTTGTCCTTAAAATTGCAGATGTAGAAATTGGGGACTTTAATGACTTTGAAAGGAGAACATTGTTGTTTGCTGCAGTTCTGGTCAGAGAAATGTTTGTGAAAGGAACTTCTTGCAGAGAGAGGGATTGAGCATTTCAGCTTGTTGCTGAACACTTCTCTCTGGGCACTGAGCTAAGCAGCAGTTTCCTTGGAGCAGCGGTTATCATGTTTGCCTCACACGCGAAAGGTCTCTGTTGCGAGCCTGGGCGGAAACATTATTTGTGAAGCAAAAACTTGTCTGCAATAAAATTGAACAAAAGCAGTTAAGGGTACATTGTCGCATGAGCAATGAACATTTTAAAACTAATCTACTCAAATACAGAGTGTGTAAAATCAGATCGGAGATAAAACTTCATCAAGGGTTAAAGTTTCACTAATTATTAAAGTTCAGTTATTGAAATTTCGATTGTCCCTGTTTGCATTTCTTTCATTCTGTTAAACAACACTTTCGGTTTCTTCCATCAGATCGAAGTTGCATTTGAAACCCACAAACGGCTCATTAATTATTCGCTTTTCCCCAGTGCCAGAGCTCAGAGGGTTATTGTCCATCCCTGGGATGCAAGCTACCTCAGACCCGGGCCAAACCTCCCCGTGCACCGATCACAGGCTCAGGAAAACCCCGGGGAAGAGGATATCCCGATCTCTGGGCCTTCCAGCAACACTGAACAAGCGCCCGGTCTGAAAGTTTCCCGAGTAATAACTTGTAACTGAAGCATCAACAGTCAGGATGGCCGAGCGGTCTAAGGTGCTGCGTTCAGGTCGCAGTCTCCGCTGGAGACGTGGGTTCAAATCCCACTCCTGACATTCAGTGTTTTTAATTGCAAACTCATTTGTTTTGACACCACTCTGAAGTGCTTTGGGACATCCATCGAACATAATAAAATTACTCCACTTCAATTACAAACGGTGATAGCAAAGTTACTTCCCAAACCGGGAAACGATCCCGGGTGGCTGTCGCGAAAGGAATGGTTTTGTGAAGCATTGAAAGGTGCCCTGTAAATATCCCGCACTGCTAATTTAAACTCACGGTTATAATTTGTTTCAGTGCAAAAGAAGGCAGGCTCGAATTGCCAAATGGCCGACTCCTGCTCCTGGTTCTTGTGTTCTTATGCAGAGCACAGAACAGATGATAAAATTATCAGCTCTCTCTCAGTTCGCATTTCTTTCATTGTGCAAAAGAAGAAAATGGGTTCATTAATGATGTTTTCCTGTGAAAGCAACATAAATTTTAAGGAACTGTAATCGACTAACATGGGGCTAAAACCCACAACCCTGAGATTAAGATTCTCATGCTCTACCGACTGAGCTAGCCGGGCTTCTCAACATCTACCCTGTCAATCCCCTTCAGAATATTGTCCGTTTCAACGAGATCACCTCCGATTCTTCGAAACCCCAGAGAGAATTGGCATATTCGACACAATCTCTCATCATAGGACAGCCCTCTCATCCCAGGAATCAATCTGTTGAACCTCTGTTGCACCACCTCCAAGGCAAGTGTGTCCTTCCTCAGATAAGTACTATGGGCGAATATCCTGTTTTTCTGCTGATTCTACTTCCTCCTCCTTTGATAGTCCTTCTCCGTACATTCTGTATTCTGCTTGGTTCTCTACTGAAATATGAGCCTGAAGTTTATCACAAGCTTCCATTTTTGTGTTTCAGTTGATCTTCATTCATCCACCGAGCTGTAGCTAGCTATCATGCTATTTCTGCACCCTGCATGAGAACGTGTCTAGTCGTTACCCGATCTATCTCCTTTTTGAAAGTCTCCCAATGTGCATTTACTGTTTTACCGATAAATCTTTGGTTTCAATCTACCTGGGCCGGATTCCTTTCAACTCATAAAATTAGTCCTCCTACAGTTGGGTATTTTCACACGTGATTATACCTTCTCCTTTTCCATAACTACTCTAAACCTAATGATATTGTGATCACTGTTTCCTCAATGCTCCTCCACAGAAACATGTTCTACTGAATCCATTTCCGAAATCCAGAACTGCTTTCTTCCTCATCGTGCTGGAAACATACTGATGGAGAAAGTTCTAATACAGATTTCAGGAAATCCTCCCCTGCATTTTCCCTTTGCATGGTTATTTTCCCAGTTTACGTTGAAGTCCCACATTATCACGACAGATCTTGAATCTTTCTGCATATTATCTAAATTTATACCTCTTTATCCTTCCCACTATTAGGTGGCCGATAACATAATCGCTCATCTAACTTTCTACAGGCACATTCATTTAAAAAAGAATGTCGGATGGGAATAGGGCCACAAATCGATGGACAATATTAAATCACATGAAGCGATGGAAAAATTACATAAAATATGAAATAATTGCTTTGCCTCTGTATTTACCAGGGACACAGGGCAGATGGACATGACGGTGGAATAATGTATGGGAAATTATATAACTGCAATAAGTAAAGAGGAGAAATATTAAATGAACGAACCAAATGAAAGGAGGATTGAACCCCTGGTCTGGATGGATTACATCCATACACTTTAAAATAATTCAGCGAAGAAATAGCAGGAGCACTATTACAAATATTTAATGATTAGTTTGAAAAATGTGTAGTTTCTGAGGAATGGCGGATAGCTAACATAATACTTATATTTGAGATGGAAGATAGAACATGTCCGGGGAACTATAAACCAGTCAGTGGAACTTCGGTGGCAGGAAAATAATGGAATCCCTACTAAAGTAGAGAATAGAAGAATATCTATAAACCAAAAATATAATTATGTATAATCAGCGTGGATTCAAAAGCAAAAGTCTTGCTTGACCAACTTCTTTGATTTCATTGAAGAAGTAACAGGGAGAGTAGACCAGGGTAATGTGGTCGATATAATATCCTTAAATTTCCAAAAAATCTTTGATGAGGTACCACATATTAGAATAATGAATAAGGTCAGAGCTTGCGGTGTTAGGGGACAAGTCGTGGAATGTATAGCGAGCTGACCCCAGGACAGAAAGCAGAAGTATAGGACTGTTATTCTGAGTGCAGAAGGTGTAAAGTGGGCTCCCATGAGGATCAGTGTGGGACCAATGCTGTTCACAATTTAAATTGTCCATTTAGACTTTGGAATCAAAAAAACAATTTCTACACTTTCAGATGAGGCCAAATTGGGGTGGGGCTGATAGACATTATTGAGGAGGACTGCAACAAACTACAACAAGACATTAATAATCTTGTAGACTGGACATTGAATTGGCAAATTCAATCCAACACAGACGGAGTGAGGTCATGTACTTTGGTAAGAAAGATAAGGTCAAATACTACGTGAGAATAAGAATCTAAGTGAGGTCGAGGAGCAAAGGGATCTCAGAGTAGAAATACAAATAAACAGTAAAGTTCGTGATGCGGGTTATACATCCATAAAAAGAAAATGGAGCACCAAGGGTTAATTCAAGATGGATAGTGTTGAAAGTAGTGAAGTTCTGTTGAACTGGTATCAAACTTTCTTTGGACCACACTTGCAGTACACTGTACAATTCTCATCGCCGTGTTATAAGAACATAAGAACATGAGAACATCAGAATTAGGAACAGGAGTAGGCCATCTAGCCCCTCGAGCCTGCTCCGCCATTCAATAAGATCATGGCTGATCTGGTCGTGGACTCAGCTCCACTTACCCGCCCTCTTCCCGTAACCCTTAATTCCCTTATTGGTTAAAAATCTATCTATCTTTGACTTGAAAACATTAAATGAGCTAGGCTCAACTGCTTCCTTGGGCAGAGAATTCCACAGATTCACAACCCTCTGGGAGAAGAAATTCTTTCTCAACTCGGTTTTAAATTGGCTCCTCCGTATTTTGAGGCCGTGACCCCTAGTTCTAGTCTCACCTACCAGTGGAAACAACCTCTCTGCCTCTATCTTGTCTATCCCTTTCATTATTTTAAATGTTTCTATAAGATAACCCCTCATCCTTCTGAACTCCAACGAGTAAAGACCCAGTCTACTCAATCTATCATCATAAGGTAACCCCCTCATTTCTGGAATCAGCCTAGTGAATCGTCTCTGTACCCCTTCCAAAGCTAGTATATCCTTCCTTAAGTAAGGTGACCAAAACTGCACGCAGTACTCCAGGTGCGGCCTTACTAATACCTTATACAGTTGCAGCAAGACCTCCCTGCTTTTGTACTCCATCCCTCTCGCAATGAAGGCCAACATTCCATTCGCCTTCCTGATTACCTGCTGCACCTGCAAACTAACCTTTTGGGATTCATGCACAAGGACCCCCAGGTCCCTCTGCGCCACAGCATGTTGTAATTTCTCCCCATTCAAATAATATTCCCTTTTACTGTTTTTTTTTCCCCAAGGTGGATGACCTCACACTTTCCGACATTGTATTCCATCTGCCAAACCTTAGCCCATTCGCTTAACCTATCCAAATCTCCTTGCAGCCTCTCTGAGTCCTCTACACAACCCGCTTTCCCACTAATCTTAGTGTCATCTGC
This sequence comes from Pristiophorus japonicus, assembly GCF_044704955.1. Taxonomy (NCBI): domain Eukaryota; kingdom Metazoa; phylum Chordata; class Chondrichthyes; family Pristiophoridae; genus Pristiophorus; species Pristiophorus japonicus. The sequence goes on along the minus strand of NW_027250788.1, from coordinate 954,280 downwards.
AAATTTTGTTGCACTACACTCTGTCCCCTCTTCTATGTCATCTATGTACCTTGTAAACAGTTGTGGTCCCAGCACTGATCCTTGTGGCACACCACTAACCACTGATTTCCAACCGGAAAATGACCCATTTATCCATGCTAATACATTTCCACTGACTCCGCATACCTTTATCTTCTGCAGTAACCTTTTGTGTGGCACCTTATCGAATGCCTTTTGGAAATCTAAATACACCACATCCATCGGTACACCTCTATCCACCATGCTCGTTATATCCTCAAAGAATTCCAATAAGTTAGTTGAACTTGATTTCCCCTTCATGAATCCATGCTGCGTCTGCTTGATTGCACTATTCCTCTCTAGATGTCCCGGTATTTCTTCCTTAATGATAGTTTCAAGCATTTTCCCCACTACAGATGTTAAACTATCCGGCCTATCGTCACCTGCCTTTTGCCTGCCCCCTTGTTTAAACAGAGGCGTTACATTAGCTGCTTTCCAATCCGCTGGTACCTCCCCAGAGTCCAGAGAATTTTGGTAGATTATAACGAATGCATCTGCTATAACTTCCGCCATCTCTTTTAATACCCTGGGATGCATTTCATCAGGACCAGGGGACTTGTCTACCTTCAGTCCCATTAGCCTCTCCAGCACTAGCCCCCTAGTGATAGTGATTGTCTCAAGGTCCTCCCTTCCCACATTCCTGTGGCCTGCAAATTTAGGCATGGTTTTTCTGTCTTCCACTGTGAAGACGGAAGCAAAATAATTGTTTAAGGTCTCAGCCATTTCCACATTTCCCATTATTAATTCCCCCTTTTCATCTTCTAAGGGACCAACATTTACATTAGTCACTCTTTTCCGTTTTATAAATCTGTAATAGCTTTTACTATCTGTTTTTATGTTTTGCACAAGTTTACCTTCGTAATCCATCTTCCCTTTCTTTATTGCTTTTTTAGTCATTCTTTGCTGTTGCTTAAAATGTTCCCAATCCTCTAGTTTCCCACTAACCTTGGCCACCTTATACGCATTGGTCTTTGATTTGATACTTTCCTTTATTTCCTTGGTTATCCACAGCTGGTTATCCCTTCTCTTGCCGCCCTTGTTTTTCACTGGAATGTATTTTTGTTGCGCACTATGAAAGAGCTCCTTAAAAGTCCTCCACTGCTCCTCAATTGTGCCACCGTTTCGTCCTTGCGTCCAGTCTACTTTAGCCAACTCTGCCCTCATCCCACTGTAGTCCCCTTTGTTTAATCATAGTATGCTCGTTTCTGACACAACTTCCTCATCTTCAATCTGTATTACAAATTCAACCATATTGTGATCACTCATTCCGAGAGGACCTTTTACTTGGAGATCATTTATTTTTCCTGTCGCGTTACACAGGACCAGATCTAAGATGGCTTGCTCCCTTGTAGGTTCTGTGACATACTGTTCTAAGAAACAATCCCGCATGCATTCTATGAATTCCTCCTCCAGGCTACCCCGTGCGATTTCATTTGACCAATCGATATGTAGGTTAAAATCCCCCATGACTACTGCCGTTCCTTTTTCACATGCCTCCATTATTCCCTTGATTATTGCCCGCCCCACCGTGAAGTTATTATTTGGGGGCCTATAAACTACGCTGACCAGTGACTTTTTCCCTTTACTGTCTCTAATCTGCACCCACAATGATTCATCATTTTGTTCATTGGAGCCAATATCATCCCTCACAACTGCCCTGATATCATCTTTTATTAACAGAGCTACTCCACCTTCTTTCCCTTCTTGTCTATCTTTCTGAATCGTCAGATACCACTGTATGTTTAATTCCCAGTCTTGGTCACCCTGCAACCATGTTTCTGTAATGGCCACCAAATCATACCCATTTGTAATGATTTGTGTCATCATCTCATTTACTTTATTTTGAATGCTGCGTGCATTTAGGTAGAGTGTTTTCATCCTAGTTTTTAAACCATGATTTTTAGTTTTGACCCCTCCTGCAGCCCTTTTATATTCAGTCGCCCTTTTTGTTTCTTGCATTTATATCCTTATAAAAAGGATATAGAGGCACTGGAGAGGTTGCAAACACGATTTACAAGAATGATACCAGAAATACGACTTTATACCTATCAGAAAGGGATGAAGAGACTGGATCTCTTTTCTTTTGAAAAGCGAAGTCTGAGGTGTGACCTAATTGAGGTGTATAATATGATGAAAGGTTTTGATTGAGTTGACACAGAGAGAGCGTGTTCATCTGTGGGGAAGAACAAAACTGGAACTATCAATATAAGAGAGTCACCAAGAAACCAAGTGGGGAATTCAGCAGAAGTGTCATTACACAGAGATAGGTGAGGAAGTAGTTGAGGCGAAAAGTATAGATTAATTTAAGGGGAGGCTAGATAAGTAAATGAGGAATAAGGGAATAGAGAGTTACACTGATAGAGTTAGATGTGAAAAGACATGAGGAGGCTCGAGTGGAATATAAACACCAAATGGGCTATTGCTGTGCTGTATATAATATGTCATTCTATATGTGACTCACATTCAGAACAATTCTCCAATGACAGATACCTCCACTAATACATCGCCAATGGAATCAGGGGTTCCACTGCAGTTAATGACCCACAACCAGTGCAGTTCTATAGTGGCATATACGCCCAGTGTTACATGACAACTGGGGTAAAATGATCCACTTCAGTTCGTGACCCACACTCAGTACAATTCAACAATGGCTATTACATAAGAACATAAGAACATAAGAATTAGGAACAGGAGTTGGCCATCGAGCCCCTCGAGCCTGCTCCGCCATTCAATAAGATCATGGCTGATTTGGTCGTGGACTCAGCTCCACTTACCCGCCTTCTCCCTGTAACCCTTAATTCCCTTATTGCTTAAAAATCTATCTATCTTTGACTTGAAAACATTCAATGCGCTAGCCTCAACTGCTTCCTTGGGCAGAGAATTCCACAGATTCACAAGCCTCTGGGAGAAGAAATTCTTTCTCAACTTGGTTTTAAATTGGCTCCTCCGTATTTTGAGGCCGTGTCCCCTAGTTCTGGTCTCCCCTACCAGTGGAAACAACCTCTCTGCCTCTATCTTGTCTATCCCTTTCATGATTTTAAATGTTTCTATAAGATCACCCCTCATCCTTCTGAACTCCAAGGAGTAAAGACCCAGTCTACTCAATCAATCATCATAAGGTAACCCCCTCATTTCTGGAATCAGCCTAGTGAATCGTCTCTGTACCCCTTCCAAAACTAGTAGATCCTTCCTTAAGTAAGGTGACCAAAACTGCACGCAGTACTCCTGGTGCGGCCTTACCAATACTTTATACAGTTGCAGCAACACCTCCCTGCTTTTGTACTCCATCCCTTTCACAATGAAGGCCAACATTCCATTCGCCTTCCTGATTACCTGCTGCACCTGCAAACTAACCTTTTGGGATTCATGCACAAGGACCCCCAGGTACCTCTGCACCACAGCATGTTGTAATTGCTCCCCATTCAAATAATATTCCCTTTTACTGTTTCTTTCCCCAAGGTGGATGACCTCACACTTTCCGACATTGTATTCCATCTGCCAAACCTTAGCCCATTCGCCTAACCTATCCAAATATCCTTGCAGCCTCTCTGAGTCCGCTGCACAAACCGCTTTCCCACGAATCTTAATGTCATCTGCAAATTTTGTTGCACGACACTCTGTCGCCTCTTCTAGGTCATCTATGTATCTTGTAAACAGTTGTGGTCCCAGCACTGATCCCTGTGGCACACCACTAACCACTGATTTCCAACCGGAAAAGGACCCATTTATCCTGATCTCTGCTTTCTGTTCGCCAGCCAATTCTCCATCCATGCTAATACATTTCCTCTGACTCCGCGTACCTTTATCTTCTGCAGTAACCTTTTGTGTGGCACGTTATCGAATGCCTTTTGGAAATCTAAATACAGCACATCCATCGGTACACCTCAATCCACCATGCTCGTTGTATCCTCAAAGAATTCCAGTAATTACATGGCCACGATGGTCAGATATTCGACCCCAGTCAATGAACGACACTCAATACAGTTGTACAATGACAGATAGTCCCAGTAATACAGATTCAGTCCGGTCAGATATTGCAGTCTGCCCAGTGCATCTCAGTTCTCACAACTCTATTGTGAGAGCGAATCCCAGTAAGAAACAAACTTTAGCGAGCTTTTAGTGCCGAGGGCAGGTGCAAGTATACAAAGTGTTCCAACAACAGCAATAACTTCATCATTTGCGTGTCTGCAGAGTACAGAGTTACGGTTTCTGTTAAAGGAACGGCATAAATGAGCAGTGGGAATTTGGCTAATGTGGACTTCCGATTTTTTGAAATTATGTCACTGCCCCTATCATTTAATGGTCATCACTACATTGTCAGATACAGAACAAGGCCAAATATGGATCACACACAGAGTTATACAACGTCAATGACTATAATCACAGACCAGGAAGAGTAGTGACTGCAAGGATCACGTAGAATATTTTATCAATGATGGAAAATGTCGCAGGCATTGTCATGTATTCAACCAGCATTGTAACCCATGTATAAACTGATCTAAGTTGTACACCGTGAGGACACTGACCACTAGGTGGGAGACACTCCTAACCTGGACCTTCAGGTATAAAAGGGGAAGCTCCACCCACCTTCATCACTTGAGTGCTATGGAATAAAGGACAGGTCACAGACTGACCTTCTCTCAAGCATAGGCCTTGTGTGCATTTATACTGTGAAGTAAGGACGTATCAATGGCGACAAGAAACTGGGATTTAAACCACGCGAGCATGGCCACCAGCAGAACAGACGAGAGGTACTGTGTTAAGGAATGGTTGGGACAGAGATTCAACATTGTTAAAGCAGCACACAGTTCTCCAGGCAGACAAGGTCAGTCAGGCATGCCCCAACATGTAGTCGAACCCAGAGGGGGAGTTCGACAGAGACAATGGCAAGCTAAACAGCGATTCACGCCATTGCAAGGGACAATGCGGCCAGTAATGGGGCCATCAACACCTGTTAATGGTGCACTCAAGGACAATAACAGGGGCAGTCAGGGACGATCGACTGGCAAGGGACCTTTTGTTTCAAACCATAACTCATGCTGGAGGCGTGGAGGCATACATTCAGCCGGAGTTTGCAGAGATGAGCAAAATGCCTGCAGAAATTGCAGAAATGGACACTGGGGGAAATCGCTGGAAGCTGAAGTTCAGTGAGTTCATGTGGAGCACGTATACAGTTCATACACCAGGACGCCACCAATAATGATGAAAGTGCTCCTCAATGGCATCCCATATCAATGGAGTTAGACACGAGTGCCAGCCAGTCCCTGATGGGTATCAAACAGTTCAAAAAGTTGTGGGCATCCAAGGCCAGGAGGCCAAAATTATCGCCGATTGACGCACAGCTCCGGACTTACACCAAGGAGATCATTCCGGTGCTTGGCAGCGCCACGGTAGTCGTGACCCACAAAGATTCAGAGAACAGGTTGCCACTCTGGATTGTCCCATGGGACGGTCCCGCACTACTGGGGAGGAGTTGGCTTGCTGTCATGAACTGGAAATGGGGCGATGTCAATGCAATTTCCTCTGTGGAGCGAGTATCATGCTCACAGGTCCTGGACAAATTTGACTCATTATTTCAACCCGGCATTGGCACTTTCATGGGGGCCAAGGTAGTGATTCACATAAACCCGGACGCCAGACCAGTACACCACAAGGCCAGAGCGGTGCCGTACGTGATGCGGAAAAAGGTAGAAGGTGAATTGGACCGCTTCCTGAGGGAAGGCATCATCTCGCCAGTCGAATTCAGTGACTGGGCGAGCCCGATTGTGCCGGTGCTCAAGGCGGATGGGTCGGTCAGGATATGTGGCGATTACAAGGCCACCATCAATCGGGTGTCACTCCAAGACCAGTACCCACTACCGAGAGCGGAGGACCTCTTTGCGACGCTATCCAGTGGCAAACTTTTTTCAAAATTGGACCAGACCTCAGCTTACATGACCCAGGAGCTGGCAAGTGAGTCGAAGAAGCTGACCACCATCACGACACACAAGGGGTTGTTTGAGTACAACAGATGTCCGTTCGGGATTCGCTCGGTCGCCGCGCTTTTCCACCGAAATATGGAAAACCTCCTCAAGTCCATTCCAGGGATGGTGGTTTTTCAGGACGACATCCTCATTACGGGTTACGATACTGAAGAACACCTCCACAACCTGGAGGAGGTGCGACGCAGACTGGACCGGGTAGGTATGCGCCTGAAATCTGTGAAGTGCATCTTCCTAGCTCCAGAGGTAGAATTCCTGGGGATGAGGGTAGCAGCAGACGGGATCAGCCCAACTGCATCCAAGACGGAAGCGATCCGGAGAGCACCCAGACCCCGTAGCATGACGGAACTGCGTTCGTTCCTGGGGCTCCTGAATTATTTTGGCAACTTTCTTCCCAAACTGAGCACCCTGCTGGAGCCGCTGCACGTGCTCCTAAGCAAAGGTCGTGAATGGGTCTGGGGGGACAGCCAGGAAAGGGTTTTTAATAGAGCACGCAATTTGTTATGTTCCAACAATCTGTTAACGCTATATGACCCATGTAAGAAACTTGTGTTAACGTGCGATCTGTCGTCCTATGGTGTCGGGTGTGTGTTGCAGCATGTCAATGCTAAGGGTCAGTTACAGCCGGGAGCTTATGCCTCCAGAAGTCTGTCCCAGGCAGAAAGGGGCTACGGAATGGTAGAAAAGGAAGGGCTCGCATGTGTATATGTGGTAAAGAAAATGCACCAGTACCTGTTTGGCAGGAAATTTGAGCTGGAGACTGATCACAAACCCCTAACGTCCCTTATGGCCGACAACAAGGCTATAAATGCAAACGCATCGGTCCGCATACAGAGGTGGCACTCACGTTAGCTGCATATGACTACACAATTCGGCACAGACCGGGCACTGAAAACTGCGCTGATGCACTCAGCAGGCTCCCACTAGCCACCACTGAGGGGGCTACCGAGCATGCTGCTGCGATGGTTATGGCTGTTGAAGCTTTCGGAAGCGAAGGCTCACAAGTGACAGCCCGTCAGATTAAAGTCTGGACAAATAGAGACCCGCTATTGTCTCTAGTCAAGAAATGTGTCCTGAATGGGGACTGGGCAGCCACGTACAGGGCATGCCCTGAGGAATTTAAACCATTTCACAGGGGCAGGGATGAACTCTCGATTCAAGCCGATTGCCTACTGTGGAGAAACCGCGTAGTCATGCCCCAGATGGACAGAGAGGTGTTCATCAGAGAACGCCACAATGGGCACCCTGGCATTGTCACGATGAAGGCAATTGCCAGGTCACACGTTTGGTGGCCAGGGATAGACGCAGATCTGGAACTTTGTGTTCGCAGGTGCAACACATGTGCCCAGCTGGGCCATGCGCCCAGGGAAGCCCTCCTTAACCACTGGCCAAGCCTTGGTCACGCATCCATGTGGACTACGCAGGTCCTTTCATGGGGAAAATGTATTTGTTTGCAGTAGACGCCTACTCCAAATGATCGAGTGTGACATTTTAAATTCAAGCACATCCTCTGCCACGGTAGAAAGTCGACGGGCAATGTTCGCCGCCCACAGTCTAGCGGACATCTTGGTCAGTGACAATGGCCCGTGCTTCACAAGCACTGAATTCCAGGACTTCATGGCAGGCAATGGAATTAACCATGTTAGAACGGCACTGTTCAAGCCGGCCTCAAACAGTCAGGCAGAACGAGCAGTGCAGATAATCAAACAGGGGATGCTCAGATTCCAAGGGGGTTCCCTACAAACCCGCTTATCACGCCTCCTGTTGGCCTATAGATCCCGACCACACTCGCTCACAGGGGTTCCACCCGCAGAGCTACTAATGAAAAGGACGCTCAAAACCCGATTATCCCTTATACACCCCACCATGAAAAAATTGTCGAGAGCAGGCGCCAGTCACAATATTACTACCATGACAGGAATGCGAGGGCATGATGTATTGATGTAAATGATCCTGTTTTTGTCCTCAACTACGCTGCAGGGCCCAAATGGCTCGCAGGCACTGTGGTTGCCAAAGAGGGAAATAGGTTTCTGGTAGTTAAACTTACCAATGGACAAATCTGCCGCAAACATGTGGATCAAACAAAAAGGAGGTTCAGCAACCCCATAGAAGAAGCAGAGGAAGAGAACGATATAGAGTTCACTCCACCACAGGTGACCGAACACCGGAACCAAAGGGAGGAGAGCCCAGTCACTGTGGGCAGTCCAGACAGGCCTGAGCACTGCAAACAGCAGACGCTCAGGCCAGCGCCCAACAACTGGAGCCCCAACTCAGGCGCTCTACAAGGGAGCGTAAACCACCAGAGAGACTCAACCTGTGATCCCAATAAGACTTTGGGGTAGGAGGTGATGTCATTTATTCAACCAGCATTGTAACCCATGTATAAACTGACCTAAGTTGTACACCGTGAGAACACTGACCACTAGGTGGGAGATACTGCTAACCTGGACCTTCAGGTATAAAAGGGGAAGCTCCACCCACCTTCATCACTTGAGTGCGAAGGAATAAAGGACAGGTCACAGACTGACCTTCTCTCAAGCATGGGCCTCGTGTGTATGTATACTGTGTAGTAAGGACGTATCAGGCATTTTCTGTGTTAAGCGATGCTGCCTCTTCATGCTTCAGGCAATCTCTCTGAATTAAACTCTGAAATATTCCCGGAGCCTTTCAATTATACCCTGTGGGCTCCCCACTGGGACAGTCAAGATGCAACAGAGTTAAAATTAGTTTCAGTTGTTTGAACAAACACATTACGGCCGCTGATTTGAGTCCCTCATGACACAGAATATGTTTAAATGCAAAATTCCGAAATTGAAGCTAAACGTCCCAAAACTGGAAAATGTTGATCAGACTTATTATGTAATGTAATTGGAAACGATGCTCTCTCTCCAATGGCCGTGTTCCTTCAAACACAATCAGACGCATTGTATTGATTGTATATTGTTCTGATGAATGTTTTGCACTCTTCTGTGTTAATTCAGTGATTACTTTCCAAATGTTAGCTGAGTCTCTCGGGTCTGCTCTACTTCACTGCGGTATGCGGCTGCCTACTATAACTCTGGATATGTAATTCTCAATTAAAGTGCAGTGCTCATTTTACTGTCGAACACTCATTTGTTCTAACTTAGAGTCAGCAATGAGTAAGGATCCATTTTTCCACAGCACCTCAAACAAATACAGCATGTCAAATCAATTAATGAAACACCTCGAACTAATAAAATAAGGTGCAATTTTCCCTCATAGTATAAATCTTAAATGTACGGTTTCATTCTGGGTAATCTGCGATATACGCCTTCAAAGGCAATGGGAAAACATCGCCAGGGTGCAAAATAATTTGTTCTCGGCTCTGCATGTTTGTAATGTAGACAAATTTGCTGCTGATACAAAGATATGGTGGGAAAGCAAGTTGTGAGGAGGACGCAAACAATCTGCAAAGCGATATAGATAGCGTCAGTGAGTGAGCAAAAAATTGGCAGCTGCAGTATAATGTGGGAAATATGAGATTATTCACTTTGGTCGGTAAAACAAAAAAAGCTAATAATTACTTAAATGGTGAGAGATTACAAAATGCTGTGGAGCAGAGGGATCTGGGAGTCCTTTTACAGAAGAACATAAGAAATAGGAGCAGGAGTAGGCCATACGGCCCCTCGAGCTTGCTCCGCCATTTAATAAGATCATGGCTTATCCGATCATGGACTCATCTCCACTTCACTGCCCGCTCCCCATAACCCCTTCTCCCCTTATCATTTAAAAAGCTGTCAATTTCTCTCTTAAATTTATTCAATGTCCCAGCTTCCACAGCTCACTGAGGCAGCGAATTCCACAGTTTTACAACCCTCTGAGAGAAGAAATTTCTCCTCATCTCAGTTTTACATGGGTGGCCCCTTATTCTAAGATCATGCCCTCTAGTTCTAGTCTCCCCATCATTGGAAACATCCTCTCTGCATCCACCTTCTCAAGCCCCCTCATAATCTTACACGTTTCGATAAGATCACCTCTCATTCTTCTGAATTCCAATGAGTAGAGGCCCAACCTACTCAACCTTTCCTTATAAGTCAACCCCCTCATCTCCAGAATCAAACTAGTGAACCTTCTCTGAACTGCCTCCAAAGCAAGTACAGCCTTTCGTAAATATGGAAAACAAAACTGCATGCAGTATTCCAGGTGTGGCCTCACCAATACGTTATACAGCTGTCGCAGGACTTCCCTGCTTTTATACTCCATCCCCTTTGCTATAAAGGCCAAGATACCATTGGCCTTCCTGATCACAAAAAGGTAGCATGCAGATACAGCAAGTAATTAGGAAGGCAAATGGAAAATTGGCCTTTATTTCAAGGGGGATGGAATATAAAAGTACGGAAGTCCTGCTACAAATGTACAGAGCACAGGTGAAACCAAACCTGGAGTACTGCGTACAGTTTTGCTCTCCTCATTTCAGGAGGGATAAACTTACATTGGGGGAATTTCACAGAAGGTTCACAAAGTTGTCTTATGAAGAATGGTTGAACAGGTTGGGATCTACCTATTGGAGATTAGCAGAGTGAGAGGTGATATCTTTGAATGGTGTAAGATTCTGAGGGGCTAGACAGGGTAGATGCAGAGAGGATGTTTCCCCTCGTGGGGGAATCTAGAACGAGGGGACATAGTTTCAGAATAAGGGGTTGCCCATTTAAAATGGGGATGAGGAGGAATTTCTTCCCTCAGAGGGGCGTGAATCTTTGTATTTCTACCCCTGAGAGCTGTGAAGGCTCGGTCATTGAATATATTTAAGGTGGAGGTAGACAGATTTTTGAACGATATGGGAGTCAAGGGTTAGGCGGAGATGGTAGGGAAGTGGAGCTGAGGCCAAGATCAGATCAGCCATGATCTCAATGAATAGTGGAACAGGCTCGAGGGGCTAAATGGCCTCCTCCTGTTCCTATGTCCCTCTGTGTAAGGTCTGGGAAACACATGGTGGTGATCTTTGGAAACTTCAACTAAATGGTGTTGTTTTAAAGGGGATGCAGAAACAGAGTGACCGAGAGATTTACACACAGCAATATTTGAAGGTGGGTAGACAAGTTGATAAGGTTACTAAAAAAGAATACAGGACCCTTGGCTTTATAACGTGAAATAGATTACACCGGTGAGGAACTTACACCAAAGCTTTATAAATCCCTGCTTCGGCCTCAGTTGGATCCTGTTTACAGTTCTGGGCACCATAATTTAGGAAGGATATCGAGGATTTGGAGAGAACATAAGAAATATATAAGAAACATTTTCTGTTGTTATTGAAAACGCAAACACAGGTATTCATTGAAATCCAATCTGTAGGTGGCCACACACAGATTGAAGAGAGCCAGGGAGACCGACAGAATCTGGAAACACCGGGAAATGGACAAGAGATATTGACAAGGACTAAAACCGCTTTGAGACCAGACAATTGCGGGAACCCCTGTGGTTAATGAAAGGGCTTTGGGTGGTTGATTTCCTGACACACTTGTAATGTGGGGAAAGATGTGCCCAAATCACCCCCATATGGACCTCAACTCTTTCAGAAGCAAGAGAGTGTGTAACCTGGGTTTATAACATAAAGTACTGGGGTCCTTAACGATTAAAGCCCATTATTAATTCTCTCACACACTTCAATTATGTTTTTGAAATGAATTGATGGAAACTTCACGAACTGAACTTTAATGAGTTAAGGAACTTTAATCATTGATGAAGTTTTATCCCCTATCTGATTTTACACACACTGTATTTTAGGAGAGTGAGTTAAAATGCCCATCGCTCATGATACAAGGAACCTGGGGCTACTTTTAAAAAATGTATTCCACAGAAAAATATTCTCCAAAACAATGTTTCTGTCCGTGCTGAAACCGAGGATATTTCACATGTGTGGCGAACGTGATAACCGTTATACGACGGAAACCTCTGCTTACACCTCGAAAAAAAGCATCCTGCAGCTCTGCCTCACTTCCCAGCAGCAGATCAAAGCCACAAACAAACCAATCGATTATTCCCACTTCCCCACCTCCACAGATACTGCCCGACCTGCTGAGTGTTTCCAGCATTTTCTGGGGTTGATGTGCGTCGCTTTCAATCTTTGAAATTTCACCAAGCAAAGAAACGGTCAATCGAACTGACCCTGTAAGCACTTTGTTCGCGTTTATTCACAGGAATATCTGCAGTCGGGAGCAGAAAAGGAATTAAAACCGAATACCGTCTTCGGGACAATCAGAGTACTTCGTCACAGACAAGGCACCGGAAGGCTGGAAGGTAGATCACACCGGTTGTGGGAGAGCTGGTTGGCAGTGACATGGAAGTGTCTGCAGTGTGCGGGACCAGACTGCTTCCATACATCCACACTGAATGTCCACCCTTTATTTGGGAAAAGTACAACTGAGAGTGGACAAGTTCCATCCCGGTAGGAGCAATCTGAAGGTTTAACTGACTGACACCCTGGTTTTGGATGTCGTGCAGTGTGCACTTGCGTCAGTCTCTGTGACGCAATGGTTTAGCGCGTTGGGCTATTAACCTAAATTTGGTGGTTCAAGCCCACCCAGAAGCGAAGTTTTTAACTGTGTTTTCCCTGAGGATTCGGTGCTGCACAGTTCCAGTTTGTCATTGCGCATTTTGACTGCACAAACATATTCTGCAAACATTACCAGCTGTGCTGTTATCCAGTGAGTTCCCACTCCAATACTTTTATCAGCATTCAGTTCAAGTGTAGAGGTTGAGTGTATACAGAACTGTACAGTGATATCAGAAAATTTACAAGGTTGTGGGACATTGTGTTTGGTTAATATTGAACCACGAATATGAATCAATCAATTTTTTCCAATATTTAATTGAGCAAGTTTTCAAAATGTTTCCACCCAATTTTGAACCAGGAACTTTTCGCGTGTGAGGCAAATGTGACAACCACTACGCTACGGAAACACTGCATTTGAAGTAATGTTAGGAACATTACCAGAGCTTTAACCTACACAGCTGGACTATACTTCAGGAGCTGGTTTTACGAGAATAGAAAGACGGTGCTATATTTAGGAAGGCTGTGAGTGTGGTAGGAATTGATCCAGTGTTTCCCAGACTTTACACATAGGAACAGGAGCTGGCTATTTAGCAGCGAGTGGGTAGGATCTGGAATGTACTGGAGGCAGACTCAATCTTATCTTTCAAACAGGAGTTGGATAAGTGTCTGAAGGAATAACAATTGCAGGCCTCAGGGGAAAGAGCGGGGGAGTGGGACTCACTGAGAGTCGGCACGGGCTAGACGGGCCGAATGGCCTTCCGTGCTGTAACCATTCCATGATTCTATAAGTTAGTGGCACATTTCATAGTGTTGGTGGAAGCAGAACATTGCAAAGGGACATTGATTGAGTCGGCAAAACAAGATGCATCTGATTCAGGAGATTCGAGGGTTGTGGAAATTCGGGAGTTTAATGAATTTGAAAGGAACATTTTTGTTTTGTGCAGTTTTGGTCAGAGAAATGTTTGTGAAAGGAATTTTTTGCACAGAGGAATGCAGCATTTAATCTTCTGCCTTAACACTTCTTTCTGTGTGTCGTGGTCACATTTCTTTTCGATGTCATTCTTCCAGAATTGCTGTTTCACAAAAACCAGACCCTTGCTCTAAAGTCAGTCGCACTGTTTCCCCAGTCTCCTGTTGATGTTACCAGCAATGAACATTTTGAATCAGATCCCTAAAGCACAGTGTGTAAAATGGGACATGTTTTAACCATTAACGTGGGGCTCACACCCCTGAATCAAAGATTAAGATTCTCATGCTCGACTGATTGACCTCGCCGGGCTTCTGCCAAATGCACCTTTTTGTCGCTGATTGCAGCCAGGCGCCTGTTGGCTCCGCCCCAGATGTTTAAACTTGCTGTCGAGGAACTGCCAGGATCCTCTTGAATGGTGGACCAGGCTCGAGGGGCCGAAAGGCCTACTCCGGCTCCGAATCCTTACATGTTTATGATCTTATAACCTTTCACAGGAGAACAAACTCGCCCCTGAGCATGCATGAGGAGAAAGCTCCAGAAAATATTACCACCCGGTGAGCTTTCGCTTGTAAGTGTAAAGTCCTGACCCTGCAGTACAGACTCAGACGAGGCACATGCTGAAGTCAAGGTCACTCTGGACCTGCACCTTTATTTCACAGCTCTCAAGTGCCACACTTGCCTGAGACCTGCCTTTATATACCTGTGTGGAACAGGTATGCAGTGTCTCCTGCAAGTGCACCCCTGGTGGTAACGTATGCTTGTGGTTACAGGTCATATCTCGTTACAGTCATGTATAGCATGGTAAGATACAGTTATATACAGTAGTGTGAGACACCTGACATCACCCTCCCCCTAGGTCTTATTGTCTTTATAGATTCAGACTCTCAGGTGGTCTATGCTCTCGCGTGGAGCGTCTTAGTTGTGGTTCAGTTGTTTGCCTTGGTGCCTGTTTTTCTTTCAGTGTGATTGCTGGTATCTCGCCTGGGCTGTCTGTTGAGACTGCCCTTTCCTCAGGTTGTTCCCTCTCTCTGTCCACCAGGTGTGGTGTGAGTTCCATACTGTAGTCTGCCTCTCGTCCTGCAGTATTGTTGGTGAATCTACTTTTTACTTGGTCTACATGCCTCCGACAGGTTTGGCGATTGTCCATTTGTACAACCAGTAGCCTGTTTTCTTCCTTGCCTGTTACTGTCCCTGCACGTCATTTGGGACCCCTGCCATAGTTTAGCACAAGCACTTTGTCCCCTATCTCATTCCACCTCCCCCTCAAATTTAGGTCATGGTACTCAGTTAGCTTCCGGCGCTTAGCCTCAACAATTTCATGCATGTCTGGGAGGATTAACAAGAGCCTGGTCTTTAAGGTTCATTTCATCAATATTTGCGCGGGGGGAACCCCAGTCAACGAATGTGGACGAGATCTGTATGCCAGCAGCAGTCGCGACAGGCGGCTCTGCAGCGTGGGACCTTGGATACGAGCATGCCTTGTTTAATGATCTGCACTGCTTGCTCCGCCTGGCCATTGGAGGCCGGTTTGAACGGTGCCGTCTTAACGTGATTTATGCCGTGGTCAACTATAAAATCTTGAAATTTTCCGCGAGTGAAGCACGGACCATTATCACTGACCAATATGTCAGGAATTCCGTGCATTGCAAACATGGTTCTCAGGCTCTCCACAGTGGTGGAGGTGGTGCTCGAATTTAAAATGGTGAACTCGATCCATTTTGAAAATGCATCAACGGCTACGAGGGACATTTTACCAATGAATGGGCCCGCATTGTCTACATGCACCCGCGACAACGGTTTTTGTGGGCCAGGGCCAGGGGCTTAGGCGGGGCCTCCCTGGGGGCATTACTGAGTTGGGCACAAATGATGCACCGACGGATGCAGAGCTCCAAGTCCGCATCAATGCCAGGCCACCAGACGTGGGATCTGGCTATGGCCTTCATTAGGACGATCCCCGGGTGCTCGCGGTGGAGCTCTCGGACAAACGCCTCTCAGCCTTGCAAGGGCATAACTACTCGGCTGCCCCACATCAGGCAGTCTGCCTGTAGTGATAGTTCATTCATGCGCCTATGGAAATGTTTGATCTCCTCGGGGCAGGCATCGCGGGTCTCTGCCCAGTCACCAGTTAAAACGCATCTTTTGACAAAGGATAACGTGGAATCGCTGGTCGTCCAGGCTCTGATTTGGTGAGACATCATGGGCGAACCCTTGGATTCAAAGGCACTGAT
This sequence comes from Pristiophorus japonicus, assembly GCF_044704955.1. NCBI lineage: Eukaryota > Metazoa > Chordata > Chondrichthyes > Pristiophoridae > Pristiophorus > Pristiophorus japonicus. The sequence continues at coordinate 938,530 of NW_027250788.1, read as the reverse complement.
TGCCATGACCATCTCACAGTCCTGTTCGTCCGAACCTTCCGTGGTCGCCAGGGGTAGCTTGCTAAGCGCGTCAGCACAGTTGTTTGTGCCTGGTCTGTGCATTATTGTGTAGTCGTAAGACACCAGCATGAGTGCCCACCGCTGAATGCGCGCCGAGGCTTTGGCGTTTATTGCCTTGCACTCAGATAGCAGGGACATGAGGGGTTTGTGGTTGGTTTCTAACCCGAACTTGGCCACGAAAAGGTATTGGTGTATCTTTTTGACACTGAACACGCACGCGAGCGCCTCCTTCTCAACCATATCGTACCCGCACGCCGCCAGCGAAAGTGACCTGGAGGCATAAGCAATGGGTTGTAATTTACCCGCATCATTGACATGCTGTAAAACGCAGCCGACCCTGTACACTGACGCATCACATGTAAGAATTAACTTTTTACCTGGGTCAAAAAAGGCTAAAACACTGTTGGAACATAGAAGATTGATTTCTTTATTGAAGGCGCGTTCTTGGGCGTCCCCCCAAAACCAATCACACCCCTTTCTAAGTAGCACGTGGATAGGCTCCAGCAGCGTGCTCAAGTTCTGGAGAAAGATCCCAAAGTAATTGAATAGCCCGAGAAAGGCGGGCAGTTCCGAGATATTCCAGGGCCTGGGTGCCAGACGAATTGCTTCGGTTTTTGATTCTGTTGGGCGGATTCCATCAGCGGCAATCCTTCTGCCCAAAAATTCAACCTCAGGCGCGAGAAACAGACACTTGGATTTCTTAACTCTTAGGCCTACTCGATCCAATCGACTTAGTACTTCCTGCAAATTGCGGAGATGGGAGTCGGTGTCCCTGCCCGTGATGAGTATGTCATCTTGAAACACAACCATCCCCAGGATGGACTTGAGCAGACTCTCCATGTTGCGCTGGAATATAGCAGCTGCCGACCTGATGCCGAATGGGCATCGATTGTACATAAAAAGGCCTCGATGTGTGTTGATGGTGGTGAGTAGCTGAGACTCTTCGGTCAGTTCTTGCGTCATATACGCAGATGCAAGATCTAGTTTCGAGAAAAGTTTTCCTCCAGCCCACGTGGCAAGTAGGTCCTCTGCTCTGGGCAGCGGGTATTGGTCCTGCAGGGAGACTCTGTTTATGGTAGACTTGTAATCCCCACAGATTTGTACGGATCCATCAGGCTTCATGACGGGGATGATGGGACTTGACCAGTCGCTAAATTCCACGGATGAGATAATGCCTTCCCGCAGGTCCAGTTCGTGTTCAATCTTTTCCCTCATCACATAAGGCACAGCTCTAGCCTTGTGATGGACCGGTCTGGCATGCTGTGTGATGTAGATTTTAACTTTAGCCCCTTTGAAGGTACCCACACCTAGCTGAAAGAGATGTTCAAAACGACTTAGAACTGCAGAGTAGTGTGAGATACATGACAGTAAGGTGAACGTGTGAACGGCCACACTGCAGAAACATCTGCACCTTCAGCACCAGGTCAGACGGAGATGCTGAGTGAGCAGGTGAACTGCAGAATACCACTTTTTAGGAGCTGATCGTTGTGCCAAGCAAATGAGTTTTGCTTAATGACTAAAAATAAAAGGTGCTAGAAGTGGGATTCAAACCCACACTTTCAGAGCAGACTGAACACAACAGCTTAGACCGCTCGGCTGTCCTGACTATCAAGTGCTGTATATGGCCACCTGCAGGTTGATTTTGAACTTTTGTGTCTTGTCACAAGAAATAAATGAGGGCAACAGGTGTTTCTCTGACTGACACCGGGGAAACAGTGAGACAGACCTTGGAGCAAGGGTCTGGTTGTTGCCAAACAGCAAAGAAAATATTAATTCCGGGATTTCCCAAAAGAGCAGTGACCTCGACATGATTTGAACACGCAACCTTCTGATCTGGAGTCAGACGCGCTGCCGTTGCGCCACAAGGTCTACACATGGAGCTTGAGATGTTCCTCTATATGAAGATTCTGCAATACAAGGGGCTTTAAAATCCCTGCCCATTCCCACCAGGTATCAGAAGAAGCGCTCACCTGCCAGTCACCGTATGTTTTTTGTTTAACTTTTGTGTTGTTTTCACGGGAAAGCATCAATAATTAACCCGTCATCTTCTTTTGTACAATGAAAGAAATGCTGACTGAGGGACAGTCGATACTTCAATCATTTGTTCTGTGCTTTGCATGTTAACTGTTAAACCATATCCCATTTTACACACTGTGTTTTAGGAGTCTGGTTCAAAATCCTCATCGCTGGCGACACCAGGAATCTGGGGCAACTTTTGTCAAATTTAACAGCACCGGTTATTCCGACACGCCAAATTTCTCCGGTGGATCCATTTTCTCTCGCTAAAAGTTATCTATTTATTGGTGAAATAAAGAGCAACTAAGGAATAAGGGAGTCCTTTTGCTAAGAGAATAAATAGAAAATAAAAACAGCAAATGCTGAAAGTCTCAGCAGGTCAGTAAGCATTTGCCAGGAGACGAGACTCGCCTCCGATTGTTCCCCGATAGGAAATTTAAACATAATGGTCCCGCCCGGGATCAAACCGGTGACTTTTCACGTGGAAAGCAAACGTGATAAGCGCTACACTACGGAATGCTCTGGCACAGCATCCCCAACAGAGGGGAGCTGACCAGTGAGCTCCCTCTGTGCTGATCACCACTGATTTTTAATGTGGAAGCAAGTCATCCTCGACTCCGGGGATTACCTAAGAGGAGAGGAGGATCAGGAATGTATAGGCTCACCTTAAACAACTTCTGTCCCACACTGAAAGTTCTCAATCCTTCTCCTCCACTGCCCTTTACAGAAATGTCACAAATCACCCAGCCACCGTGTTCACTTCCAAATCCTCACAGTGGGGCCACAGAGGCTCCTACCGTCTCCCCGCGATCAGCGAACTCAAAATTAAACCGGGAACACGTGTCCGGCAAAGGGCAGGAGAAGCGGGAGAGTGTGTAAGCTCATTCTGTAACAATTAGTAGTGGGGTTATTAACGGCGATTACAGCAATCATTAATCCTCTCACACACCTCAATTATGTTTCTGCGATGAACTGATTGAGAATGGAAAGGGTTAATGCTCGGGATCTTAACCACTCGACCACCAGTGAACAGCTTCGATAATTTGTATCAATATAAAAATATATGTTTATATATGAACCTGAATATCAACGGCTAGCTGTCTGGACCTCATGGCACAACGGTCGTGAATCTAACTTTGAGTGAGAGAAATTGTTCCACAGTGACACCCATTTCATCTTTTCAACACTAGAAACTGAGACAGGGGGAATAAATAGAGAAATAAAAGCACAGGGATACAGACAAGAGGAAGAGAGAAGGGAAAATACTGTCCCCACACAGAACTAATGCAGAAACCCCTCTGCTGCGCTCGGGGTGGCCACCCGCAGCCTGGATACACTAACGTCCCAACAGTTCATTGACTGTCGGAGTGGGACCGTGCGGCGCTTCAGAAGACAGGTCGAAAAAGCCAAGTCACTGATTCGGTCTCATGTGCTTCTCTAATCAAGAGTAGCCACACACAAAAACTTGCTTTTATAATGGCTATACATTACCATTCTGATTGTCAAGCAGTTGGTTTGTTGATCTAAAAGCGTGACTTCAGCTGAGTCGAAGTTAAATGAAATTTGCGAGAAGTCTTGGGTTCCAATCCTGGACGAGTCCATTATTGTCCCGGCGAGTTTTGAAATTGCATAGAAATTTTGCAAAGAAGGACTTGCATTTCTGCAGTGCTTTCAGAACTCATGTCGTCCCAAAGCGCTTTGCAGCCGTTGAGTTATGTTTGAAGTGTTGTAGTGTGGGGAAAGATGTGCCCAAATCACCCCACACAAACCTCAACTCTTTGCGAAGGAGTTTGGTGCAAATAATCAGGTGCCTCAGGGACTTGGGCTTTCTTTGAATGAGTTCTGCTTGTACCTGCATTCAAGCTTGAAACAGCAACTGGGCTTCCATCTCACGGGAGCAGCGTGTAGCGGTTCGCGAGTAGGTGACGAGGTTTGGGGTTGATGTGCGTCACTTTCAATCTTTGAAATTTCACCAAGCAAAGAAATGGTGAATCCAACTGTCCCTGCAAGCATTCAGTTCCTGTTTAATCACAGGAATATCTGCAGTCAGGAGCTGAAAAGGAATTAAAACCTAATACTGGCTTCGGGATAATCAGAATACTTCATCACAGACAAGGCACCGGAAATCTGGAAGATCGATCACACCGGTTGTGGGAGAGCTGGTTGGCGGAGACATGGAAGTGTCTGCAGTGTGCAGGACCAGACTGCTTCCACGCATCCACAGTGAATGTCCCACCCTTTATTTGGGAAAAGTGCAACTGAGAGTGGACAAGTTCCAACTGGTCGGAGCAATCTGAAGCTTTAACTGACGGACACCCTGGATTGCGATGTCTTGCAGTGTACATTTGCGTCAGTCTCTGTGGCGCAATGGGTTAGCGTGTTCGGTTGTTAACCAAAACATTGGTGGTTTCAGCCCCCTCAGGGACTTCAACTGTTTTCCCCGAGGATACTGTGCCGCACAGTTCCAGGTTGTCATTGTGTGCTTTGGTGTCACGAATTAATTCTGCAAACATTGCCAGCTGTGCTGTTATCCAGTGAGTTCCCACTCCAATACTTTTATGAGCATTCAGTTCAATTGTCGAGTTTGAGTGTATCCAGAACTGAACATAGATATCAGAAAATTTAACAAGGCTGTGGGACATTGTGCTTTGTTAATATTGAAACACTAACATGAATAAATCCATTTTTTCTAATATTTAATTAAACGAGTTTTCAAAATGTTTCCGCCCAGTTTCGAACCAAAGATCATTTGCGAGTGAAGAAAATGTCACAACCACTACACTACGGAAGCACTGCAATTGAAGTGATGTTAGGAACATAACCAGAGCTTTAACCTACACAGCTGGCCTACACTTCAGGAGCTGGTTTTACGAGAATAGAAAGACGGTGCTATATTTAAGAAGTCTGTGAGTGTGGCAGGAATTGATCTCGTGTTTCCCAGACTTTACACATAGGAACAGGAGATGACGATTTAGCAGCGAGTGGTTAGGATCTGGAATGCACGGCTTGAAAGGGTGGTGGAGGCAGACTCAATCTTATCTTTCAAACGGGAGTTGGATCAGTGTCTGAAGGAAAAACAATTGCAGGGCTACGTTAAAAGAGCGGGGGAGTGGGACTCGCTGAGAGTCGGCACGGGCTCGACGGGCCGAATGGCCTTCCGTGCTGTAACCATTCCATGATTCTATAAGTTAGCGGCACATTTCATAGTGTGGGTGGAAGCAGAACATTGCAAAGGGACATGGATTGAGTCGGCAAAACTAGAGGCATCTGATTCAGGAGATTCTGGTGAAGCGGAAATTCGGGAGTTTAATGACTTTGAAACGAACATTTTTGTTTTGTGCAGCTTCGGTCAGAGAAATGTTTTTGAAAGGAATGTTTTGCAGAAAGGGATGCAGCATTTCATCTTCTGTCTTAACACTTCTTTCTGGGTGTCGGGTCACATTTCCTTTCGATGTTATTCTTCCAGAATGTATATTTTCTTTGGCGTTTCACAATAACCAGACCCTTGCTCTAAAGTCAGTCTCACTGTTTCCCCAGTCTCCTGTTGATGTTACCAGCAATGAACATTTTGAACCAGACCCCGACAGCAGTGTGTAAAATGGTTTATGGTTTAAGAGTTAACTTGCAGAGCATAGATAAATTATCCAATTATGGACTCTCCTTCAGTTAGAATTTCTTTATTTGTGCAAAAGAAGATCATCGGTTAATTAACGATGTATTCCCGTGAAAGCAACATAAAATGTAGTTAAAAAGTAATCAACAAACTTGGTGTTTGAACCCGAGAATCTGAGATTAAAAATCTCACGCTGTATCAACTGAGCTCGCTGTGCTTCTGCTAAAGCACACGTTTTTGTCACTGATTGCAGCCAGGCGCCTGTTGGCTCTGCCCCAGATGTTTAAACTTGATGTCGAATAACTGCCAGAATCTTCTTGAATGGTGGACCAGCTCGAGGGGCCGAATGGCCTACTCTGGCTCCTAATCCTCACATGTTTATGATCATATGACCTTTCACAGGAGAACAATCTCGCCCTGAGCATGCATCGGGAGAAAGCTACAGCAAATATTCCCACCCGGTGAGCTTTCGCGTGTGAGGCGAACGTGTTAACCGCTACACTGCGGAAACATCGCCACTTTCAGCACCAGGTCAGACGGAAATGTTAAGCGAGCAGGTGAACTGCTGAATCCCACTTTTAAGGAGCTGGCCGTGGTGCCAAGCAAATGAGTTTTGCTGAATGACTAAAAATAAGAAAAGGGATTTGAAACCGCGCTTTAAGAGCAGACTGCAAACTGAACGCAGCACCTTCGACGGCTCGGCCATCCAGACTGTAAGTTAATTTAAATTTTGAACTTTTGTGTCTTGTTACATGAAGTAAATGAGGGCATCTGGCATATCTGTGCCTGACACCGGGGAAACAGAGAGACAAACCTTGGAGCAAGTGTCAGATTATTGCCAAATAGCAAAGGAGTTCACAACTCCTGAAGAACAATGATCCTGACATGATTTGAATACACAGCCTTCTGATCTGGAGTCAGACGCACTACCGTTGCACCACTAGGTCTACAGTGCAAATTGTCCATGTTTGGAAACATGAAGGTTCCTGAAACACAGTTTCATTTACGCTGCATTGGTTCAATGAAAGGGCTTTAAAATCCCCGGCCACTCCCACCGTGGGTTAGACAGCATCAGAAGCAGTGCCCACCTGTCACTCACCCTCTCACACCCGCTTTCATCACCTGCTGCCCGCGGACTGCAGCAAATCCAGTTCATCATCATCAAAGGCAGTCCCTCGAAGCGAGGATGACTTGCTTCCTCGCCAAAAAAGGATGAGTTCACAGGTGTTGCAATATTCCAGGTCCTGAACTGTATGTTGAAGGGTGGAAGATATCTGTGCGTGGATTTTTTTAACATGTGATGGCCGTTGCACCCCAGCCATCACACGGGCTTGACAGAGCGAGGCCTTGGTCCAGTGGCAAAGGTTAAATAAGACGACTGGAGACCAGCTCTGCTGCACGGACCCAGTGTGCACACATATCTCAGTGTGGGCTGGCCCGTGCTGCCCCTGGACCCCTGGCCCTGAACTCATGCCTCCCCTGGGCCCCGATCACATCCCTCCACAGTCTCTTGCCGCTCCTTCGCCCCGATCTCGCCGCTCCTGCTGTATCTGTCCACGCTCCAATCACCGACCTGGACCTTGATGACGTCACTCTTCGCTGCCGCCGCCCTCCTGCACCAGCTCGCGCTGCTCCCTGGAGTCGTCTCCCGGGACCTCCAAGCTGCTCCCAGGGCCGCTCGCCGTTCCTTTTATGGCCCCGACCTGCCGCTGGTGTTCTCCCGTTAGTGTATCCAGGCTGTGGGTGGCCACCCCGAGCGCAGCAGAGGGGTTTCTGCATTAGTTCTGGGTGGGGGCAGTATCTTTCCCCTTCTCTCTTCCTCTTGTCTATATCCCTGTGCTTTTATTTCTCTATTTATTCCCCCTGTCTCAGTTTCTCGTGTTTAAAAGGGAACAAAAGATGAAATGGGTTTCATTGTGGAACAATTTACTTCACTCAAAGTTAGATGCACTGCTGTTCGCCATGAGGTCGAGGTAGCTAGCCGTTGATTTTCAGGTTCATATATAAATATATATAAATATATCTACATCTATCACAACTGTTCCCTGGTGGTCGAAGGGTTAAGTTCCGGTGCACTAACCTGGTAACGATACTCGATCAATTCATCGCATAAAAATAATTGAGGTCTGTGAGACGATTAATAATTGCTGTAAGCACCATGAATACCAATACTTTCTGTGATAGACCGAGCTTACAGACTATCTGGCTTCTCTTGCCCTTTGCCGGGCACGTGTTCCGGGTTTAATTTTGTAAATTGAGCGAGTTCGCTGATCGCGGGGAGACGGTAGGAGCCTCTGTGGCACCACTGTAAGGATGTGGAAGTGAACACGGTGGCTGGGTGATCCGTGACATTTCTGTAAAGGGCAGCGGAGGAGAAGGATTGAGAACTTTCAGTGTGGGACATAAGTTGTTTCAGGTGAGCCAACACATTCCTGATCAGCACAGAGGGAGCTCACTGGTCAGCTCCCCTCTGTTGGGGCTGTTATACCAGTGGTTTCTGTAGTGTAGTGGTTATCATGTTTGCTTTACACGCAAAAGGTCCCTGGTTCGATCCCAGGCAGAAACATTTTGTTTAAACTTGCCAAATGGGAACAATCGGAGGCGAGTTGAGTCTCCTGGCAAATGCTGCCTGATTTGCTGAGATTTCCAGAATTTGCTGTTTTTATTTGCTATTTATTCTCCTGGCCAAAGGGCTCCCTTATTCCTGAATTGCTCTTATTTAACCAATAAATAGATAAGTTTCAGTGAGAGAAAACGGATCCACTGGGGACCTTTCGCGTGTGAGGCCAAGGTGATATCCGCTACACTGCAGCCCATCAAAGGGAAGAAACCACTGAATATAAAGGATGAGCTCACAAATATCAGGGGCAGTGCAGTCTGGTCAACGTCAAACCCTCCTTTCTTATTCAGCAGAGGCATGAACGGGAGTCAGACGCCACAAAGTATAATTAAAGGCACAAATACAAGTAACACTTCAAAATCTTTTCACTGTAAAATTATTTTACTTTATTTGAAATCCTGCTGCATTGAATCTGAAAATGAGCACCGTAGGATTTTATCTTCACTAATGATTCTATTTTCTGTGCATGGTAGGAATAACCGGTGCTGTTAATTTTGACAAAAGTTGCCCCAGATTCCTGGTGTCATCAGCAATGAAGATTTTGAACCAGACTCCTAAAATACAGTGAGCAAAATGGGTCAACATGCATAAGAACATAAGAAAATAAGAAATAGGAGCAGTAGTCGACCATACACCCCTCGAGCCTGCTCCGACATTTAATACGATCATGGCCGATGCAATCATGGACTCAGGTCCACTTTCCTGCCCGCTCCCCAAAGCACAGGACAAATGATTGAAGTGTCGACTCTCCCTCAGTCAGCATTTCTTTCATTGTGCAAAAGAATGTGAGGGGTTAATTAATGATGCTTTCCCGTGAAAGCAACACAAAATTTTAAGAAAAAAACATAAGGTGACTGGCAGGTGAGCGCTGCTTCTGATACCTGGTGGGAATAGGCGGGGATTTTCAAGCCCCTTGTATTGTGAAACCTTCATATCGCCGAACATCTCAGACTTCATGTGTGGACCTTGTCAGGCAATGGTAGCACGCCTGACTCCAAATCGAAAGGTTGTGTGTTCTAATCATGTTGGGGTTGCAATTATTTTCAACATTGTTCTTCCAGAAAATATTTTCTTTGCTGTTTGGCAATAACCAGACCCTTGCTCCAAGATCTGTCTCACTGTTTCCCCGGTGTCAGGCAGAGATACGCCTGCTGCCCTCATTTATTTCATGTGTCAGGACACAAAAGTTCAAAATCAACCTGCAGGTGGCCACATCTAGCATTGAATACTCAGGGTGGCGGAGTGGTTTAAAGTGCTGTGTTCAGATCGCAGTTTCCTCTGGAGATGCATGTTGGACTTTGACATTTCTTCTTTTTAATCATTTAGTGAAACTCATTGTTTGACACCACGACCAACTCCTTAAAAGTGGCATTCTGCAGTCCACCTGCTCGCTTCACATTTCTGTCTGACCAGGTGCTGAAAGTGGATATGTTTCCGCAGTGTCGCGATTAACACGTTCACCTCACAAGGGAAAGCTCCCTGGCCGAGAATATTTTCTGGAGCTTTTTCCTCATACATGCTCAGGGGCGAGTTCTGTCCTGAACACTTTAGCTGAAGTGCTGAGTTCATTGCCCATGTTGTTGGCAGCCTGCCAGTGAATCTGTTTAAGATGTTCAAACAGATTCCTGACAAAGCTGTCCCGCCTCGCTTCCCGGAGACACCGTGGTCACCAGCGCCCCAGTTTCAGTGGGTCAGCCCCGGGAGGTAGGCCATCCATTAGAGAATACCCAAGATCAGGGATCAGTCTACGGACAGGGATCCCCAGCCGGCAGCCTTCGGCGGTGAGGGACTCACAGGAGAGGTCGTGGTGGACCAGCCACGAACTGAGAGTCCCCAGCCTACAGCCCCCGGCTGTGCAGAATCCTCAGTTAATGAAATGAACTCAGCAGCCACACCTAAAGGGGAAGTGTGTTGTTGCCCCAGAGGGGCCATTCCCCCGATAATGTGGGACTCAGGCACACCTCCAGTCAGAACACTCTGGGTCCTGCGGTACAGACCGCCTTACCGCCGGCCACGCTGGCAAACCAGAGGCTGAATAAGGGAAGGAAAAGAACAGGGATTAACTTGGCCAGTCGGAGACGGGTGGCAGATGTATATAATAGCACGATATGAGTTTAAGAATGTTTAAGAATTCTAGTTTTAAATTAAAATTTTTGAAATTTCAGGTCACCACAACCTCACGAGGAATCCATGGGTAAAGAAGTAGTGAGAGGAATAAGATCGGTTATGAAGGAGTTGTGGCTGGCAGTGTAAGGGGTGGTTTTCAGGGGGTCAGCTTTCCCTTCTGACCTTATATGAGTGGTTCCGAATCGCTCGCTGACCCTTGGTTCTCGACACTGGAATTATGAAGGGACTGTAAAAGACTTGGACCGACAATCGGTTTCAAGGTAGGAAGAAGGTATGGCTTTATTGTGTTTATAAAGAAGTAAAAGGCACACCTTTAATAACACACACAGACCAATACACACTGAGGGGTACAACACATTGAATTAATTGTCAAATTACAGCCTGTGGGGAAAATAATACAGCTTAAACTCTAAATGGGGTAAAGAGGAGAATGCAGATACATTTACACAAGTTATCCCAGTCTCCCCCCTCCCAATTCCCCTCACTAACTAAGTTATAGCTCTGAGGGTTCAGGGGCTATGCTCACCAATCCCTTTAGACAGTTGCCGGTGATTCGTGGTTTCGGGGTTCGCTGCACTTGGCCTTCTAGGCGAGCCGTACCCCGGACAGAGGAGAGGACTTCGGACTGCGTAGTCTTCGGTTGGGGTGCGTCCGTTGATACGCTAAGTTGCGTTTTGGATGTATGGGGTAAGTACCCACTTTCTTTGGTTAGGAGTAGTTTTAGTTAGTCCCTTTTGGTAATTTCTTCCCCGTTGGGTCGTTCAGAAGTAGATTGTAGAGTGATTGTCAGTTTGGTTGCTGACAACCTTCCGTTTCGTAGGCCTCGTGCTCGGTCAGTTCTTGATGAATTCTGGTAGTTTCCTTCACTGTTCCATTTCTTCACTGTAGAGGAAGTAGGCTGCTTGCGTCTGTGTCTGTTATCCAGTCTATGTCCTTGTTCGAGTCAGTGCGAGTTCCAGTCTGTGTTCTGTTAGTTTTTCCTTGTAAAACTGGGGGATAGATATATCCCCCAAAAAAGGCTTTGTTATCTCCTATCAAATCTCTTGGGCTCTGTTTAAACTGTTCTGTCCATTGATTTTTGAATGTCTCCTTTGTCGGCAGTAACTCGATTAGGGTGTGAGAATGTGCTATCACTGGTTTTGCATTGTTTGAGGATTGTCCAGTTTTCCTGACCATGATTTCCATTGTGCTTGATTGGGTCATTCGATTATCTCTTATGGGGTGAATAGTTCCCCCCAGACAGTCTGGGATCCTTAATACATGAATTTGCTTCACAGAGTTTAGCCCCACCTCCTGTATTCGGTAACTCTTTTTCGCAGCCAAAATGTTGTAGAATCTTAAAATTGATCTGCTCCTTTCCATAGATGTTTAGTGGATCTCAGGCTTCTGAAATTTAGGTCCATTTTGAATTCCCTTTCCTATGAGTCCAAACACTGTAGGGGGGGGGGGGGTCCCGATGAATGCATTTTATCCCCTGCAGGCATCGTCTGCCCCTTTAAACTCATTTTAAAAGCCCAGAAATGAATTCTTCTCCTCTGCAGGGGAAAGGTACCAGGCATCTTTGCGAGATATTGGTAAATTCTACATTCCCCCCTGTGATACCATGTCATTTATGGTATCATCTTACAGGTGAGCAAAGTTCCTGGCTCTCAAGAAATAACCTTCCCTGTAAATTAACTAAACTAATACCCAAAATATGCATTACACTTATGCAACATCACCACAGATACACACTTTTCCCTTTACAGGTACAAACTTTTTACGTTTACACCCTCCCAGCTTGGAGGGGGTTCCATCCCTACAATTGCATTTCAGCACAGTTACATTTCATTTCAATTACATTATATTCACCAGCATGTAGTCAACGTACAACCACATTACAGAAGGAAGAACATAGATTAAAATTAAACAACATCAATTGGTCTCCTGAGGTTTGTCCATCACCTGGTAATGTCTGGATCCTGCCCTTGAGAACTGCTCTCAGGCTGGCTGACACACAAGACAAACTCAAAACAATCACCTAAACATTACTGCAACATTACCCTCAATTCTAAACTAAACCTTAAAATGTAAAATGGTGCAGTCAGCAACCTTCGACTAAAAATTAGAGCTATGTACAGCCGCCACCCGTCTCCGGGTGGCCTGGTTAGTCCCTGTCAGGCCCATGCCAGGTGCGGTCTGATAGCCGCCTGGATGCTAGGGTTTCCCCGCAGCCGGTGAGCTGGAGAACCTTGTCTCTGGGACAGCTCGATGCTACTGCTCCTGTGAGACCCTCACCGCTGGAGGCGGCTGGCTGGGGGTCCCTACTCTGAGTGGCCTCTGTACTTCTGACCTTCGGCCTTTCCTGTCAGGCTGCCCTTCTCCTCGGGTAGAATCGCTGAGGCTCAGATGCCGGTGACCACGGTATCTTTGGCCGTGGTGTACGGAGGGTCCTTCTCAGGGCTTGGGTTACTGGGGGTGCGTCCGAATCCCAAACGATGGGTGGGATAGCCCCTCCAGTTTGCAATTCACCGTCCCTATAGGCACGGTTTCTGAGCCTGCCACATTCCCTGTGGGCCGTCCACCGTCGGGGGCGGCCAACGGAGGGTCCCTGTCCTGAGGACAGTTCACACATCCCGGCTGCCCTCTGTGCTTGGCTGACCCTGGGTTGTAGAGCTTGCACTGGTTGATGTGGAACCACTTAGTACAGCGGGGCAGCTTTATGGCATAGACCATCGGGCTTGCCTTGTCGACAATGCTGTATGGCCCCATATATAATGCTTCACAAACCCCGACCCGAGCATGGTTCCTCACCATGACCTGGCCTCCTATCTCCCATTCGTGGTGTTTGCTGGGTTCTAGCAGCAATCGGTTACTCTGATGCTGTCTGCCCATGTTACGAGCAGCCTGCCAGTGAATCTGTTTGAGGTGTTCAAATAGGTTCCTGACAAAGCAGTCCCAGTTCACCTCTCTGAACTGACCTTCTGTGAGCACCGGGGCAAGGACATGGGTGGGGGTCCGCATGAGCTCGCATGGGGAATACCCCGTGCACTTTGACTGGCTGGCTCTGATCCCGATTAGGACCAACGGTAAGACCTCCACCCACTTTTGGGGTGAGTCTCCTGTCTCCTTCCGCAGCCTTTCTTTAATGGTGTAGTTTAAAAGCTCCACATTACCCGATGACTGTAGATTGTGGGCAATGTGCCATTTCCCCTCAATGCCGAGCACGTTAAGGGTTGCCTGCAATAACTGCCCGGTGAAATGGGTCCCCTGGTCCGACTCCACATACTGTGGGAGTCCCCACCGGGAGAATACTTCCCTCACTAGAATCTTAGCTGTTCCTAGTGCGGTGGCTGTTCGGCAGTTGAAGGCTTCAACCCATTTTCAGAACACGTCCACCAGGACTAGGCAGTATTTGTAGCCTCCCTGGGCGGTGGTTAGGGGCCCGATGCAGTCAATTTGGATTGACTGCCATGGTCCCTCTACCCTCCTTACGTGTCCTCGGGACACCTTCCTTTTCTGGGGGTCAGGGTTGTTCGCAGACACACCAGGCAGTTCGCACAGAACCCACGGACATCCTCCCTGAGTCCCGGCCACCATCCTGCCTGTTCCACCCGTTGCCAGGTGGTCTCATCCCGGGGTGTGCCACTCCTGGACCCTCATGGGCCAGTTTTAGGAATTCCCTCTGGTGCTGCTGTGGCACGACCCATTGTCCCTCTTCAAACAGCATGCCTTCATTAACGGTAATGGCTGCTGTGCCGTACGGACCTTCTACTCTCTCTCCTCTAGCTAGCGCGTTCAGGACAGCTTTCAGGACCGGGTCCTGTGCCTGAACTGTTTTTAAGTCCGGGGCCAAAGCTATCCCTGTACTCTCTGCTGCCCTGTTCTTATTCTTGACCGCTGCTATGCGGCCGGTGTCATAGGGGTCCCAGAACTTTCCCGTGCGGGCACCTTCTTTGGCCAGTTTGTCAGCCTGTTGGTTTTCCTCTGCATGGGGTTCGGTTTTTGAATGGTCCTTCACCTTATGTATGTAGACCTTTCCTTCTTCCCCCACCGCTGTCATGATTTTCTCCAGCAGGGGCTTGATTGCCAGGGGTCTCCCGTAAGCGGACGTGTATCCGCGACGGGACCATATAGCCAGGTACTCTGTACACGAATTGCAGGTGAACATACTCTCCGAGCAAATCGTGTACGGGGTAGGGAATTCCTCGGGGTGGGGCACCACGTACATTACGGCGGACAGTTCAGCATGCTGGGCGCTCATGAAGCTGCGGAGCTTGATTACCCGGACAATACCTGACCTGGGGTCATAGGCTCCGCACTCAGTGAGTCGTTTGCCAGCAGATACCATGCTGGACCCGTCCACGTAGATGTCCCGGCCTGTAGGGTGTAACCCAGCCCGAAGGCAAATGTTCACCTCCCATACCCCTTCTACGGCGCACCTGTGGGCTTTCCCTGGGTAGATTAGGTTGGCTGCGAGCCTTGGCTCATGGGGACCTTCTACTCTGAGGTCCATCTGGGAGAGGAGCAGGGTCCAGTGAACAAAGCGGGACAAAGCGGGCATTGCTCACCATCCCGTCCTTAATCACCCCATCTAGGAGCATCTGAATAGATGTGTGGTGGGTTAGGAGTGTTAGAGGAGACCCTCCCGTGAAGATCAAGGTTCTTTTCACTGCCCAATGTGTGGCGAGGAGGTGTCTCTCACAGTTGTAGTACCCCTTCTCCACATCTGTGAGGATCCTGGAGGAGTAAACCACCGGTCTCAGCTGGCCGTGCCGCTCTTGAAGCAGCACTGAGCTCAAACTGTCCCCGCTGGCTGCCCTTCCAGGAAAAACTCCTTTCCTACATCTATCGCTCCTAAGGCTGGCGCGGTCTGCAAGTCCTTCTTGAACTGATTAAATGCTGCCTCACAAACCCTCATCCCAGTCCCACTCTACCCCCTTGAGTAGGAGCCTGAGCAGAGGGGCTGCGGGGGCTACATAATCCTCAATAAAGTCTCTGCAGTACCCGGTGAGCCCAAGAAAGGATCTTACCCCTGTCACTGTGTTGGGGGCTGTTAACTCCTGTACTGCCTCCCTTCTAGCCTTGTCTATGGCCCGTTCCCCAGCGCACACAGTCAGCCCCAGGAACTTGACTTCCTTCTGGCCGATCTGTGCCTTATTCGGGTTCACTTTAAACCCTTCTTCTTTTAGCAGCTCCAGCAGCTCAGCCAGCAGTGGGTCATGCTCCTCCCCCTGATCGGTGAACAGGAGCAGGTCATCCACATACTAACCAACTGCTGGGGTCTGCTAAAGCCCTTTAAACAGTTCGCCATGCATTGGTGAAAAATGCTGGGCTGTTGTGGAAGCCCTGGGGAAGACAGTTCCACGTGTATTGTTGGCCCTTAAAGGTAAAGGCGAACTTGTACTGGTCCTCCCGATATAAAAGAATGGACCAGAACCCATTTGAAATGTCCAACACCGCGAAAGTGGTCGCGGATGCTGGAATACTCCCTCTGAGGTTGCTACGGCTGCTACAGTGTGTGCACAGGCAGGGATATTCTTATTTAGCACTCGATAGTCCACGGTGGCCCTCCATGAGTTGTCCGGTTTCTTAACCGGCCACAGTGGAGAGGTCACATGGGTTGCTATCGGTCTTAACACCCCTTGCTCTACCAGTGATCCCAGCGCCGTTGTCAGGACTACCTCTGCCTCCCTGGGGAAGTTATATTGCTTTTGTGGTTGGGTCATGAGGTCCCCTTCTATACTAACTTCCACCCCCGTTACCTGCCACAGTCATGTTTGTGGGTGGCGAATGCTGCAAGGTGTGCCCGTACATATGCCTGGTACTCCACTGGGGTGTTACTGACCAGTAATTCCAAGTCATAACCCTCCTTTGGCTTCACGGTACACAACGTTCCCTTGGCCTCTTTTTCTGGGATCACCGCCACCTCACCTTCCCTGTCTGTCTCTATGGCTCCCCATCGACAGTGGTTCCTCAGATCCAAAAGGATCTAGTGGCTAATGATAAAATCAGCCCCCAGGATACATTTTCCCTCCTGCTCCCATTTCATCAGGACACACTTCCATTTGGTTTTGAGTGTCCCCAACTGAATGGTGAGCGGGATGGGAAACGAACCAGTTTGCTCGTTGCCTGTGAACCCCACTAGACTGTACGGGACCCCGTTCGATAGAGGTGAGGTAGCCGGGTTATCTGCATGTACAAGGGTGCAGGAAGCACCAGTATCTAGCAGGTAGGTCCCGTTCACTTTCTCCACCTCCATTGTAACGCACGGTCTCTTCCAGGCATCGTACTCTCGGGAACACAGGTACACAGGCTGCGCTGGCTATAGTCATACACATGGGTGGGTTGGAGCAGAGGAATTTACCGTACCGGCTACTGTACCGGTTGCGGTAGCTACTGCTCCCAGTCCATTTATAAGTGTCTGCAGGGTTGCTACGAGTGTCTCATATGAGTCGGGTGTTCCTGCCCCGGCCTTACGGGCTGGGTCTGAAGTGGTCTTTCCCTTAGTCTCTTTCCATGGGTTCCTACAGTCCTTCCTCCAGTGCCCACTTTTCCCACACCCAAATCATTCACCCCCTTTGTAGGGAGGATTCCCACCTTCCTGATGCCACTCTCTCTTGCCTTGGCTGGGTTTAATCTGATGGACTTTCCCGTTCCGGTAAGCCAGGGTCAACTGTCTGACCACTGTCTCCTCGGTGGTTCTGGGATCTCTTGGATCGAACCAGACCTAGACTTTTGCCTTTGTTCCAGGTAAGCTGTTTGCCACCAGGCTGCGGAGCCAGTGAGCCAGCTCGTTAGGGGCCAGGTGGGCCCGGTCAAGAACCCCACTACAGGCCCTTTCGTAGACCGGCCACAACCTGTCGGCGAAAGCCTGTGGAGTCTCCCCATGGAGCTGTACTGTCGTCTCCACTCGGGAGAAAGGACTCCCGTCGTTCATACCCATGGCCTCTAGAACCTCCTCCTTAAACGTAGCGTACGTGTTTCGCCCATTTCTGCTGTCCGCAGAGAGGGAATGGCACAGCTTGGTGTCTCGTGAGAGGAGCAACAGCTTAGCCTGCTCTGAATCATTGCACCCGTTAATATCCCCTGTGTGTTCCACTTCCAGGAAGTGTACCGAGGGATCCCCCTGTTGGGTGAGCTTAATTAGGTGGCCGATCATAGCGCTCAGTTTCTGGGTGTCATGGGGGCTATGAAATTGCTTACTAGGGGTCCTGCTGCCCCATTTGCACCAGGTGGGCCAAACGTCTGCTGCCGGACCGAGTGCATTGGCCCTGGTTCCAGCCCTCCTTGTATTGGCTTGCCTCCTTCCCCCTGCTACCAAACCGATTTAAAACTTGGGGCCGCCGGTGTTGGTAGTTCGCAATCCTTGCATGCCCCGCACTCTGGTTGACACCCCCGCTGCTCTGGGCTGTTCCCGGGAGCTGCAGGTGGTGACTGCGGGGTTTCTCCTTGCTCTACCAGGTATTCCTGGGCTAAACCCGGGTTTATCAGGCAAACCATGCCTTTAGCCCGGGATAGAGCAAGGTTCAAGCCTTGGCTCAGCTGCTGGCAGGGGCCATGGTCACCAGCCTCAAATTCCCTGGTACTGGCTACCTTATAGGCTACCTGAATGTCTTTCACCCTCTCCCCATAATCTTTAACTTGCTTGGCGAGGCAGGAATTATATTCCCGCAATGCAAGTTCGCTATTCTTGGCTTCAATAATCTGACACTGTAAAAGGTCCAGTTGGGTTTTGTGCCTTTCTTTAGTGAGCTCTCTACTTTCCTTTCACTGTCCCACCTCAGTCCACAGCCTTTCCCCGACTGTGTCCCTTGCACTGGACCTCTCTTCTGCCTGCCTCAATACTCCCTTTAATTTCTCATTCTCCACATCTAGAAGCCGGATCTGTCGCTGAAGGCAAATTAGCCAAATCGCCTTCTCTTTTGACTTTTTATGGTCCTTGCTCTCGGTCCATTGAGCTGCAGCATCTTCTGGACGCTCAGCATACAATAGATCGAGTCCCCACTCCTTCGCCACATTTACCCTCTTGAACACATAAGAGGAAATTTCCTCTTCCTTTTTGCTTCTTTTCATGAAACCACTCTCTCTCTTATCACGTCCCTTGCCCCAGAGGCCCTTGGTGGTCATCATTATGTAAGGGGTGGTTTTCGGAGGGTCAGCTTTCCCTTCTGCCCTTAAGTGAATCGCTCCCACACCCTTGGTTCTAGACACTTGAATTATAAAGGGGCTGTGACAGACTTGGGCAAACAATCGGTTTCAAGATAGGAAGCAGGGATGGCTTTATTGTGTTTAAAAGGAAGCAAAAGGCACATCTTTAATAACACACACAGAACAGTAATAGCAATAGACACTAAGGGGTACAACACGTTGAATAAGTTGTCAACATACAGCCTGTGGGGAAAAGAATACAGCTTAAACTCTAAATGGGGTGAAAAGGAGAATGCAGATACATTTACACAAGTTATCCTAGCCTCCCCCGCTCTCAATTCCCCTGACTAACTAAGTTATAGCTCTGGGTGTTCAGGAGCTATGCTCACCAATCGCTTTTCTCAGTTGCCGGTGAATCGCGGTTTCGGGGTTCACTGCACTCGGCCTTCTAGGCGAGCCGTATCCCGGACGGAGGAGAGGACTTCAGACTGCGTAGTCTTCAGTTGGGGTGATGCAGTAAGTTGCGTTTTGGATGCATGGAGTAAGTACCCACTTTCTTTGGTTAGGAATAGTTTTAGTTAATCCTTTATGGTAATTTCTCACCCGTTGGTTGTTCAGAAGTAGATTGTAGAGTGGAAATAAATGTCGATTCTTCGGTTTTTGCTGAGTTGGTTTCGGTTGGTCGTTTCGCTGGTTGTGGTGACCCGGATTGTCAATTTGGTTGCTGACAACCTTCCGTTTCGTGGGCCTCGTGCTGTTTGCATGCTCGGTCGGTCCTTGATGATTTCTTACACTTTTCTCCACGACTCCATTTCTTCACTCCCCACCTCCGGCTGCTTGTGTTCTTTTCCTTGTAAAACTGGGAATAGATATATCCCAAAAAGGCTTCCTTATCTCCCACCAAATCTGGCCCAGCTCTTTGTTTCAAGGGAGCTGCTCATTAGTTTTGAGCTCTCTTCTTTGTCAGAATTTGTCGGGCTTGTTCAGCAGTAATTTGATTGAGTTGTGTCATTTCGATAATGGTTGGTAATTTGATTATCTATTCGGGGGTGAATTGGTGTTGCATAGTTCCCCCAGACAGTCTGGGATCCTTAATACACGAATTTGCTTCACAGAGGTTAGCCCCATGTCATGTATTCCGTAACTCTTTTTTCGCAGCCAAAATGTTGTAGAATCTTAAAATTGATATGCTGCTTCCCAGAGATGTTTAGGGGATCTCAGGCTTCTTTTAATTTAGGACCAAATTAAATTCTCTTGCTTATGAGTTAAAACACTGTGGGGGCTCCATGAATGCATCCCCTTTTATCCCCTGCAGGCCTCGTCTTCCTCTTTAAACTCATTTGTGTCCCAAAGTTTGTCCTTCCATTTTAAAGGTCCAGAAAGGGATTCTTCTCCTATGCAGGGGAAAAGATACAAGGAATCTTTGCGAAATATTGGTAAATTCTACATCTCCAAAGCAAGTAAAGCAGTATTAAATATGGAAACCAAAACTGCACGCAGTATTCCAGGTCTTGCCTTACCAATCTCCTTTATAACTGCAACAAGACTTCTCTGCTTTTCTACTCCATCCCCTTTGCAATAAAGGCCAAGATTCCATTGGCCTTCTGATCAATTGCTGTACCTGCATGCTAACCTTTTGTGTTTCATGCACAAGTACCCGCAGGTCCCGCTGTTACTGCAGCACTGTGCAATTTTTCTCCATTTAAATAATAACTTGTCTTTGATTTTTTCTGCCAAAGTGCATAACCTTGCACTTTCCAACATTATACTCCATCTTCCAAATTTTTGCCAATTCACTAAGCCTGGCTATGTTGTTTTGCAGATTTATTGAGTCCTCCTCACACATTGCTTTTCCTCCAATCTTTGACTACGTTACACTCGGTCCCTTTTTCCAAGTCGTAAATATAGATTATAAATAGTTGGGGTCCCAGCACTGATCCCTGCAGCACCCCACTAGTTACTGTTTACCAACCAGAGAATGAACCATTTATCCTGACTTTCTGTTTTCTGTTAGTTAGCCAATCCTCTATCCATGCTAATATATTACCCCCAACCCCGTGAACTTTTATCTTGTGCAGTAATCTTTTATGTGGCACCTTGTCAAAATGCCTTCTGGAAGTCCAAATACACCACATCCCCTGGTTCCCCTTTATCCACCCTGTTCATTACATCCTCAAAGAATTCCAGCAAATTTGTCAAACATGACTTCCCTTTCATAAATCCATGCAGACTCTGCCTGACTGAATTATTTTTTTCCAAAAGTCGGAGAAGCAGTGACCGGAGGAGGTTTGAGCAGCGGCCTATAAAGGCCCAGCGGGAGTCCGGGGATCGGTGGCAGTCGGAGGAGCAGCGGCTGGAGGAGCAGCGAGCAGCGAGCTACAGCTGGTGCAGGGTCAAAAGTAAGAAAGAAGTCAAAAGTAATCAAAGGGTGACGTCACAGCCAAGAGGGTAAGTGATTGGCTGGTTGAGTGGTGAGTAGTTTTCTGTTTCTTTGTCTTTCTTCTTGTTCTTAGCAGCAAGACACCTTTGGCATGTTGCCAAATTAAGTAATCTAATGGTTAAGTCATGGCAGGAGAGCTCGGACATGTGTCATGCTCCTCCTGTGCTATGTGGGAAGTCAGGGGCGCTTCCAGTGTTCCTGATGACTACATGTGCAGGAAGTGTATCCAGCTGCAGCACCTAACAGGCCGCATTGCGGCACTGGAGCTGCGCATGGTGTCACTCTGGAGCATCCGCGATGCTGAGGATGTCGTGAATAGCACATTTAGTGAGTTGGTCACTCCGCGGGTAAAGGTTACTCAGGCAGATAGGGAATGTGTGACCATCAGGAAGAGCAGTGGAAGGAAGGTAGTGCAGGAGTACCCTGGTGTCATCCCCTGCAAAACAGATACACCATCTTGGGTACTGTTGGAGGAGATTACTCATCAGGGGAAGGCAGCAGCAGCCAAGTCCATGGCACCAGGGGTGGCTCTGCTGCACAGGAGGGCAGGAAAAAGAATGGGAGAACTATAGTGATAGGGGATTCAATTGTAAGGGGAATAGATAGATGTTTCTGCGGCTGCAATCGAGACTCCAGAATGGTATGTTGCCTCCCTGGTGCAAAAGTCAAGGATGTCTCGGAGCGGCTGCAGTGTATTCTGGAGGGGAAGGGTGAACAGCCAGCTGTCGTGGTACATATAGGTACCAACGATATAGGAAAAAACGGGATGAGGTCCTACAAGCTGAGTTTAGGGAGCTAGGAGTTAAATTAAAAAGTAGGATCTCAAAGGTAGTAATCTCAGGATTGCAACCAGTGCCACGTGCTAGTCGGAGTAGAAATTGCAGGACAGCTCAGATGACTATGTGGCTTGATGAGTCGTGCAGGGGGGAGGGATTCAAATTCCTGGGACATGGGAACCGGTTCTGGGGGAGGTGGGACCAGTACAAACCGGACGGTCTGCACCTGGTCAGAACCGGAACCAATGTCTAGGGGAGTGTTTGCTAGTGCTGTTAAGGAGGGTTTAAACTAATATGGCAGGGGGATGGGAACCTATGCAGGGAGATAGAAGGAAGTAAAATGGGTGCAGAAGCAAAAGATAGAAAGAAGAAAAATAAAAGTGGAGGGCAGAGAAACACAAGGCAAAAATCAAAAAGGACCACATTACAGCAAAATTCTAAAGGGAGAAAGTATATTAAAAAGACAAGCCTGATGGCTCTGTGCCTCAATGCGAGGAGTATTCGTAATAAGATGGACGAATTAACTGCATCAACAGCAATTAACAAATATGATATAATTGGGATTACAGAGACATGGCTCCAGGGTCAACAAGGCTGGGAACTCAACATCCAGAGGTATTCAACATTCAAGAAGGATAGACAGAAAGGAAAGGGAGGTCGGGTAACGTTGCTGGTTAAAGAGGAAATTAACGCAATCGTAAGGAAGGACATTAGCTTGGATGGTGTGGAATCTGTATGGATAGAGCTGCGGAATACCATAGGGCAGAAAACACTCATGGGAGTTGTGCACAGACAACCAAACAGTAGTAGTGAGTTTGGGGACAGCATCAAACAAGAAATTATGGATGCGTAAAGGTACAGCAGTTATCATGGGCAACTTTAATCTGCATAGACATTGGGCTAACCAAACCGAGAGGCGGGAGTGCGTGGTTGGTGAGGCCTATAAAAGGCCCAGCGGCAGCGAGAGGCGGCCGCAGTCCGAGAGGCGGGAGTGCATGGTTGGTGAGGCCTTAAAAGGCCCAGCGGCAGCGAGAGGCGGCGGCAGTCCGAGAGGCGGGAGTGCATGGTTGGTGAGGCCTATAAAGACCCAGCGGCAGCGAGAGGCGGCGGCAGTCCGAGAGGCGTACCTGTGCAGCTGCAGCGGGGAGAGAAGGCAAAAAAGAAGTAGAAAGAAATCAAAAGGTGACGTCACAACCAAGAGGGTGAGTGATTGGTGAGTAGTTTTTCTCTTTTCTTTTTTCTCTTCTATATCAGTGAGTAACTTTTAACATTATTGTTGCCAATTTAAGTGTATCTAAGGGTTAAGTCATGGCAGGAGAGCTCGGTCGGGTGTTATGCTCCTCCTGTACCATGTGGGAACTCAGGGACGACTCCAGTGTCCCTGACGACTATATCTGCAGAAAGTGTATCCACCTCAAGCTCCTGACGGTCCGCGTTGCGGAATTGGAGCTGAGGGTGGATTCACTCTGGAGCATCCACGATGCTGAGAATGACATGAGTATCACGTGTAGCGAGTTGGTCTTACCGCAGGAGAAGGGTCCACAGCCAGCTAGGGAATGGAAGACCAGCAGGAAGAGTAGTGCAAGGAAGGTAGTGCAGGAGTCCCCTGTGGTCACCCCCCTGCAAAACAGATACACTGCTTTGGGTACTGTTGAGGGGGATGACTCATCAGGGGAGGGCAGCAGCAGCCAAGTTCATGGCACCGTGGCTGGCTCTGTTGCACAGGAGGGCAGGAAAAAGAGTGGGAGAGCGATAGTGATAGGGGATTCGATGGTGAGGGGAATAGATAGGCGTTTCTGCGGCCGCAACCGAGACTCCAGGATGGTATGTTGCCTCCCTGGTGCAAGGGTCAAGGATGTCTCGGAGCGGGTGCAGGACATTCTAAAAAGGGAGGGTGATCAGCCAGTTGTCGTGGTGCACATTGGTACCAACGACATAGGTAAAAAAAAGGGATGAGGTACTACAAAACGAATTTAAGGAGCTAGGAGCTATATTAAAAAGTAGGACCTCAAAAGTAGTAATCTCGGGATTGCTAACAGTGCCACGGGATAGTCAGAGTAGGAATCGCAGGATAGCGCAGATGAATACGTGGCTTGAGCAGTGGTGCAGCAGGGAGGGATTCAAATTCCTGGGGCATTGGAACAGGTTCTGGGGGAGGTGGGACCAGTACAAACCGGACGGTCTGCACCTGGGCAGGACTGGAACCAATGTCCTCGGGCGATTGTTTGCTCGTGCTGTTGGGGAGGATTTAACCTAATATGGCAGGGGGATGGGAACCAATGGAGGGAGACAGAGGGAAACAAAAAGGAGGCAACAGCAAAAGACAGAAAGGAGATGAGGAAAATTGGAGGGCAGAGAAACCGAAGGCAAAGAACAAAAAGGGCCACTGTACAGCAAAATTCTAAAAGGACAAAGGGTGTTAAAAAAACAAGCCTGAAGGTTTTGTGTCTTAATTAAGGAGTATCTGCAATAAGATGGATGAATTAACTATGCAAATAGATGTTAACAAATATGATGTGATTGGGATTACGGAGACGTGGCTCCAGGATGATCAGGGCTGGGAACTCAACATCCAGGGGTATTCAACATTCAGGAAAGATAGAATAAAAGGAAAAGGAGGTGGGGAAGCATTGCTGGTTAAGGAGGAAATTAAGGCAATAGTTTGGAAGGACATTAGCTTGGATGATGTGGAATCTATATGGGTAGAGCTGCAGAATACCAAAGGGCAAAAAACGTTAGTGGGAGTTGTGTACAGACCTCCAAACGGTAGTAGTGATGTTGGTGAGGGCATCAAACATGAAATTAGGGGTGCGTGCAATAAAGGTGCAGCAGTTATAATGGGTGACTTTAATATGCACATAGATTGGATTAACCAAACTGGAAGCAATACGGTGGAGGAGGATTTCCTTGAGTGCATAAGGGATGTTTTTTTAGACCAATATGTCGAGGAACCAACTTGGGGGGAGGCCATCTTAGACTGTGTGTTGTGTAATGAGAGAGGATTAATTAGCAATCTCGTTGTGTGAGACCCCTTGGGGAAGAGTGACCATAATATGGTGGAATTCTGCATTAGGATGGAGAATGAAACAGTTAATTCAGAGACCATGGTCCAGAACTTAAAGAAGGGTAACTTTGAAGGTATGAGGCGTGAATTGGCTAGGATAGATTGGCGAATGATACTGAAGGGGTTGACTGTGGATGGGCAATGGCAGACATTTAGAGACCGCATGGATGAATTACAACAATTCTGCATTCCTGTCTGGCATAAAAATAAAAAAGGGAAGGTGGCTCAACCGTGGCTATCAAGGGAAATCAGGGATAGTATTAAAGCCAAGGAAGTGGCATACAAATTGGCCAGAAATAGCAGCGAACCTGGGAACTGGGAGATATTTAGAACTCAGCAGAGGAGGACAAAGGGTTTGATTAGGGCAGGGAAAATGGAGTACGAGAAGAATCTTGCAGGGAACATTAAGACGGATTGCAAAAGTTTCTATAGATATGTAAAGAGAAAAAGTTTAGTAAAGACAAACGTAGGTCCCCTGCAGTCAGAATCAGGGGAAGTCATAACGGGGAACAAAGAAATGGCAGACCAATTGAACAAGTACTTTGGTTTGGTATTCACTGAGGAGGACACAAACAACCTTCCGGATATAAAAGGGGTCGGAGGGTCTAGTAAGGAGGAGGAACTGAGGGAAATCCTTATTAGTCGGGAAATTGTTTTGGGGAAATTAATGGGATTGAAGGCCGATAAATCCCCAGGGCCTGATGGACTGCATACCAGAGTACTTAAGGAGGTGGCCTTGGAAATAGTGGATGCATTAACAGTCATTTTCCAATATTCCATTGACTCTGGATCAGTTCCTATGGAGTGGAGGGTAGCCAATGCAACCCCACTTTTTAAAAAAGGAGGGAGAGATAACAGGGAATTATAGACCGGTCAGCTTGACATCGGTAGTGGGTAAAATGATGGAATCAATTATTGAGGATGTCATAGCAGTGCATTTGGAAAGAGGTGATATGATAGGTCCAAGTCAGCATGGATTTGTGAAAGGGAAATCATGCTTGACAAATCTTCTGGAATTTTTTGAGGATGTTTCCAGTAGAGTGGATAAGGGAGAACCAGTTGCAGTGGAATATTTGGACATTCAGAAGGCTTTCGACAAGGTTCCACACAAGAGATTAATGTGCAAAGTTAAAGCACATGGGATTGGGGGTAGTGTGCTGACATGAATTGAGAACTGGTTGTCAGACAGGACGCAAAGAGTTGGAGTAAATGGGGACTTTTCAGAATGGCAGGCAGTGACTAGTGAGGTACCGCAAGGTTCTGTGCTGGGGCCCCAGCTGTTTACACTGTATATTAATGATTTAGACGAGGGGATTAAATGTAGCATCTCCAAATTTGCGGATGACACTAAGTTGGGTGGCAGTGTGAGCTGCGAGGAGGATGCTATGAGGCTGCAGAGCGACTTGGATAGGTTAGGTGAGTGGGCAAATGCATGGCAGATGAAGTATAATGTGGATAAATGTGAGGTTATCCACTTTGGTGGTAAAAACAGAGACAGACTTTTATCTGAATGGTGACAGATTAGGAAAAGGGGAGGTGCAACGAGACCTGGGTGTCATGTTACATCAGTCATTGAAGGTTGGCATGCAGGTACAGCAGGCGGTTAAGAAAGCAAATGGCATGTTGGCCTTCATAGCGAGGGGATTTGAGTACAGGGGCAGGGAGGTGTTGCTACAGTTGTACACGGCCCTGGTGAGGCCACACCTGGAGTATTGTGTACAATTTTCGTCTCCTAACCTGAGGAAGGACATTCTTGCTATTGAGGGAGTGCAGCGAAGGTTCACCAGACTGATTCACGGGATGGCGGGACCGACCTATCAAGAAAGACTGGATCAACTGGGCTTGTATTCACTGGAGTTCAGAAGAATGAGAGGGGACCTCATAGAAACGTTTAAAATTCTGACGAGGTTAGACAGGTTAGATGCAGGAAGAATGTTCCCAATGTTAGGGAAGTCCAGAACCAGGGGACACAGTCGAAGGATAAGGGGTAAGCCATTTAGGACCGAGATGAGGAGGAATTTCTTCACCCAGAGAGTGGGGAACCTGTGGAATTCTCTACCACAGAAAGTTGTCGAGGCCAATTCACTAAATATATTCAAAAAGGAGTTAGATGAAGTCCTTACTACTAGGGGAATCAAGGGGTATGGTGAGAACGCAGGAATGGGTTACTGAAGGTGCATGTTCAGCCATGAACTCATTGAATGGTGGTGCAGGCTAGAAGGTCCGAATGGCCTACTCCTGCACCTATTTTCTATGTTTCTATATTTCTAAATACAGCGGAGGAGGATTTCCTGGAGTGCATTAGGAATGGTTTTCTTGACCAATATGTCGAGGAACCAACTAGAGGGCTGGCTATCCTACACTCGGTGATGTGGAATGAGAAAGGATTAATAGCAATTTTGTTGTGCGAGGCCTCTTGGGGAAGAGTGACCACAATATGGTACAATTCTTTATTAAGATGGAGAGTGGCACAGTTAATTCAGAGACGAGAATCCTGAACTTGAGGAAAGGTAACTTCAATGGTATGAGATGTGAATTGGCTAGAATAGACTGGCAAATGAGACTCAAAGGGTTGACGGTGGATAGGCAATGGCAAACATTTAAAGATCATATGGATGAACTTCAACAATTGTACATCCCTGTCTGGAGAAAAAAATGAAACGGGGAATGTGGCTCAACCGTGGCTAAGAAGGGAAATTAGGGATAATGTTAATTCCAAGGAGAGGCATATAAATTGGCCAGAAAAAGCAGCAAACCTGAGGAGTGGGAGAAATTTAGAATTCAGTCGAGGAGGACAAAGGGTTTAGTTAGGAGCGGAAAATTAGCGTTTAAGAGGAAGCTTGCAGGTAACATAAAAACTGACTGCAAAAGCTTCTGTAGATATGTGAAGAGAAAAAGATTAGTGAAGACAAACGTAGGTCACTTGCAGTCAGAATCGGGTGAATTTATAATGGGGAACAAAGAAATGGCAGACCAATTGAACAAATACTTTAGTTCTGTTTTCACGAAGAAAGATACATATAACCTTTCGGAAATACTTGGAAACCGAGGGTCTAGGGAGAAGTAGGAACTGAAGGAAATCTTTATTAGTCAGGAAATTGTGTTAGGCAAATTGATGGGATTGAAGGCCAATAAATTCACAGGGCCTGATAGTCTGCATCCCAGAGTATTTAAGGAAGTAGCCCTAGAAATAGTGGATGCATTGGTGATCATTTTCCAACAGTCTATCGACTCTGGATCAGTTCCTATGGACTGGAGGGGAACTAATGTAACAACACTTTTTAAAAAAGGAGGGAGAGAGAAAATATATAATTATAGACCGATTAGCCTGACATCAGTAGTGGGGAAAATGCTGGAATCAATTATTAAAGATGAAATAGCAGCACATTTGGAAAGCAGTGACAAGATCAGTCCAAGTCAGCAAGGATTTATGAAAGGGAAATCATGCTTGACAAATCTTCGATAATTTTTTTAGGATGCAACTAGCAGAGTGGACAAGGGAAAACCAGCGGATGTAATGTGTTTGAACGTTCAAAAGGCTTTTGACAAGGTCCCACACGAGAGATTAGTTTGCAAAATTAAAGCATATGTTATTGGGGGTAATGTATTGACGCGGGTAGAGAACTGGTTGGCAGACAGGTAGCAGGGAGCAGGGATAAATGGGTCCTTCTCAGTATCGCAGGCAGTGACTAGTGGGATGCCACTGGACTCAGTGTTGGGATCCCAGCTATTTACAATATACATCAACGATTTAGATGGAATCAACGGAATTGATTGTAATATCTCCAAGTTTGCAGGTGACTCTAAGCTGGGTGGCGGTGTGAGCTGTGAGGAGGATGCTAATAACCTGTAGGGTGACTTGCACAGGTTCGGTAAGTGGGCAAATACATGGCAGATGCAGTATAGTGAAGATAAATGTGAGGTTATCCACTTTGGTGGCAAAAACGTGAAGGCAGAATATTATCTGAATGGTGACAGATTAGGAAAAGGGGAGGTGCAACGTGACCTGGGTGTCATGGTACATCAATCATTGAAAGTTTGCATGCAGGTACAGCAGGCGGGGAAGAAGACATATGGCATGTTGGCATTCATAGCTGGGGAATTTTGAGTATTGGAGCAGGGAGGTCTTACTGCAGATTTAAAGGGCCTTGGTGAGGCGTCACCTGTAATATTGTGTTCAGTTTTGGTCTCCTAATCTGAGGAAGGATGTTCTTGCTATTGAGGGAGTGTGGCGAAGGTTCACCAGACTTATTCACGGGATGGCAGGACTGACACATGAGGAGAGACTGGATCGACTGGGCCTGCATTCACTGGAGTTTAGAAGAATGAGAGGGGATGTCATAGAAACATATAAAATTCTGACGGTACTGGGCAGTTTAGAGGCAGGAAGTATGTTCCCGATGTTTGGGGAAGTCCAGAACCAGGGGTCAGAGTCTAAGGGATAAGGGGGAAGCCATTTAGGACCGAGATGTGGAGAAACCTCTTCACTCAGAGAGTTGTTAACCTGTAGAATTCTTTGCCAGTTCGTTAGATATATTCAAGAGGGAGTTAGATGTGGCCCTTAAAGCAAAAAAGGATCAAGAGGTATGGATAGAAAGCAGGAAAGGGGTACTGAGCTGAATGATCAACCATGATCTTATTGAATGGTGGTGCAAGCTCGAAGGGCCGAATGGCCTTCTCCTGCACCTATTTTCTACGTTTCTATGTTTCTATGTCCTGCTACTGCTTTTTTATTAATGGACGCCAACATTTTCCCAACCACAGACGTTAGGCTAACTGGTCTATAGTTTCCTGCTTTTTGTCTTCCTCCTTTTTTAAATTGGGGCATTACATTTGCAGTTTTCCAATCTGCTGGGTCCGCCCCAGAATCCAGGCAGTGCATGTCCACAGATCCCTGAAAGTAGCAGGCCAGGTCGATAAGGTGGTTAAGAAGGAATATGGAATGCTTGCCTTTATTATCCGAGGAATAGAATACAAGAGATGGGGTCGGTGGGGCAGGTTTGGCCACTGCTGGAGTACTGCGTGCAGTTCTGGTCGCCATATTACAGGAAGGACATGATTGCACTGAAGGGGATACAGAGGAGATTTACGAGTCTGTTGCCAGGAGTGGAGAATCTTAGCCATGAGGACAGATTGGGTAGGCTGGGTTTGTTTTCCATGGAACAGAGCCTGAGGGGAGACTTCTTTGAGGTGTATAAAATTATGAGGGGCCTAGATATAGTGGATAGAAAGGGCCTATTTCCCTTAGCAGAGGGGTCATCAACAAGGAGGCATAAATTTAAAGTAATTGGGAGAAAGTTTAGAGGGGAAATTTCTTCACGCAGAGGGTTGTGGGGGTCTGGAACTCACTGCCTGAAAGGGTGGTAGAGGCAGAAACCCTCACCACATTTAAAAAGTGCTTGGATGTGCACCTGAAGTGCCGTAACCTGCAGGGTTATGGACCTAGAGCTGGAAAGTGGGATTAGGCTGGATGGCCTCTTGTTGGCCGACGCGGCCACGATGGACCGAAATGGCCTCCTTCCGTGCTGTAAAGTTCTATGATTCTATGATCTCCTTCACAAAGAGTTGAGGTGCGGGTGAGGTGACTTGGGCACATCTTTCCTCACGTGACAACATTTCAAAGGCAACTCAACGACTGTAAAGCACTTTGGGGCATCATGAGTTCCTGACAGACGCTGCAGAAATGCAAGTCCTTCTTTGCAAAAGTTCGATGCAAATTCAAAATTCGCGGCAAAATGAGGGCTCGTCCGGGATTTGAACCCGGGACCTCTCACATATTTCAAATAACAACCACCAAAGCGAGAATCATACCTCTAGACCAACAAGCCGACTATGTAGTGTATTTGGCGATAAGGTGTAACCATTATTAAGCATTTTTAGTTTGTTGCTATTCCTGATTGGAGGAGCACATGAGACGGAATCAGTGACTTTGTCTTTTTGATATGTCTTCTGAAGCGCCACACGGTCCCACTCCTGCAGTCAATGAGCTGTCGGGACGTTAATGTATTCATCATCATCACCTTCATAGGCGGTCCCTCGAAATGAGGATGACTTGCTTCCACGCCAAAAAAGGATGAGTTCATGGTCGTATGGTGTTACTCCTCCCTGTGCGATCCCCAAGTTTGGCCAGTGAGCGTACAGCCTGACCTGACGGCCTCTGCGTTTCACTCAACAAGTGAGACACCATAAGTAAAGAATAATCGCGAGTTGACAGACAACCAAAAAGTGGGAAGCTATTCTGATCCCGGCAGGAACTTCTATATTTCTGAAAATGTCCCACCAAGGTGGAATTGTGATCTCTAGAATCTTTCTCCCTATCTCAATTGTTTTCTGTTCTCGAGAATCGAAATGTTTTTGTGAGATTACTACAGCTGCTAGCAGAGCAGTAAGTTGTTCGGGTAGTGGGGGAATTTCATCGCCAAATGTACAACATAATCCTGCAGGTTTGTGATGTTTTCCCTCACAGTGAGGTGAACAGTGGAGGGTTCAGGAATGGGGACAATCCGTTCCTGGGACACTTGAACTTCTGCCTCGGGTTTGAAGCAAAAACTGCTGTCACTGACCGGACACCAGAAGTGACCATGTTGGTCGTGGGGCGCATTGGTGGTGACACAATATGTCCCACCCCCGATGTATGCTCCCTGTGGAGGGACATGGTTTTGTGCCATTACCTCCATGGTACAGTTGATAGACTGTGCACCAGCAGCTTTAAGCACACACTGTGGTTTAGAATAGGTGTCCAAGTGCTGTGGACACAGTATTATGTGTGCACCCGGAGAGGTCAGTACCCGTCACAGCGTGTTCCCACTTTATGACATAGGGTGGGACTGCTGTGAAATGAACATGTGCACCTCCTTGAATGACTCCAATGTTCTCCACCCTGTATACAGTGTGGGAAGGGCTGTCCCACCCATGACCGACATCCTTAGTACTATCCCCATGATGGTGTGATTAGAACATCGCGATCGACTGGGACAGGGTAAGTTTCAGAAGCTGGGCAGAGCTGGCACGGGCTTCGTGAGTTACTGTACGGGTGGAGGGCTGCGAGGTGCTTGTTACTGATCCAGGAGGGGACTAAACCTTGTTTTAAATCCTCCAGGTTGTTGCGGCCCTCGCCCAGCAACCATGCCCCGTACAGCACACACACCTCGTTCTGTGCAACCTGGTCAGAAGCATTCCTATCCTCCCGTATGAGTGCCTTCCCTGTCTGTGCATGTTTTTCCAGCTCAGCCACGATTTCCTTTCAATGGATCATCATAGCCTGGTCCTCGTGTAGCTCTGAGCCTTCTCCTGTGTTTTCTTCTTTCATTATGTTTCTCAGTTGGTTCTTTAGACCATTTATCTGCATGTGTAGTTCTATATCGTCCAGGCTATTTATCACAGAGGATCCTGCATGATATGCAGTTAAAATGTCATTCAAGGTGCCCCTTCTAGGTCTTCCCGTGCCCATGGTGTCCCGAGCGTATAGGATGTATATATCTGTTTTGTCTACATTCTCAAATTCTAACTCATAAAAGTTCTTGAACATTTCTCTGAGTAGGGCCTGGTATAGCTGCTCTGTTTCCTTCGGGCACCAGTCAGGTATATGCACCTCGGTAAAGTTTAAAATAACTGAAGCTACTGCATAATGTAGCCCCTGGTATAACACCTTTTCGGTTGGTACCAATACTAATCTGTTCCCGAGTCACTTGGTGGTGGTCGGACACCTTTCTGTTATTGTTCTCACTGGCGGGGTCGTGGGCAGGGGTTTCTTAATGTGTGCTATAAATTCGGTGGTGTTAATTGGGAGTGGGGAGTGTGGGACCACACACCCGTGTACGCTGGAATCCCACCCCATCCCTTCCCCGTCATCTTCCCATTGCCTGGCAAAGGCGATTGATATGTCTGCAGGACAGATCTCCTCTGACAACCACATGCAGACGTAAATTCCCTGTTCAGACTCCCACCACTTGTTCTAACACACCTTCACTCCTCCCCGTGTCCCCGTGATGGTACGGTACGTGTCATTCCCGAGTCTTTCCCAGTCAGAGTGCTGATCCCCCACATCCTTGCTCAGCTTCCTGAGCCAGCACCATCTACCCAGGGGAATCTTTCCTTTACAAGTCAAACATACACGTTTTCCCTCCGTGACACTGACCCACGCAGCAACGACCCGTATCCTGGGGCATGGAATAGAGGCCTCCCCAGAGGTAAACCTTTCCTGGCTGGAGTAGTGGGTGGAATGAGACCCCATCCACCCTGGCCACCTTCCCTCGTGGGCGTACACGGCGAGCTCTTCCACACCCGGGGTGCCACCCCCTGCAGTCACGATCGGTGCTCTCTCTCCTGAGACCATAAATGGAGGATTCTTCCACGTCTCCTCAGCTGTCGCTGCTCATCCTTATCAGGGTGAGCAGGAACAGGACCCTGTTCATGTTGTTATCGATCTTGTAGTACCTCTTTTACTGCCTACAAGGTGGGGTCTTTTCCTTTCCCCAATACATATGTCACTATTTAGTCACCGGCTGTCGGCTGAAACTCTTAACTTCTATATTCATATAAACATCCTTATCCTATTCTACTCGTTTCACACCTTCCAGACGTGTGGTTTCTTTTCGGTTGTGGTGCCCTGAAATCATTACATGCATAATCTACACTACGCTAGATTCTTAAGAAACATACCTTAACACATATCGTATTATTTATGTACATCGGCCACCCATCCCCGGGTGGCCAGGTTAATTCCTGTCCTTCTCTTTTCTTCCCTGGCCTCTGTGTTTCCAGCGGGGCCGGTAGTAGGTCGGACTGTACCGCAGGACCTGGAGTGTCCTGACCGGAGGTGGGTCTGAGTCCCACACTATTGGTGGAATGTCCCCTCCAGTGATACAGCACACCGCTCCTTTGGGGGTGGCTGCCTGGTTCATTTTGTCCCCTGGGGGTTCTGCCTGGTTGAGGGCCATGGGCTGGGGACCCCCAATTAGTGGCTGGTCCATCACTATCTCTTCTGGGGCTCCCTCGTCGCCCGAGGCTACCGGCTGGGTGTCCCTGCTCGCAGGCTGGTCCTTGATCTTAGGTACCCTTTCACGGCAGGTCCCTCTCCCAGGGCTGAACCACTTAAATTGGGGCGCTGGTGAACACGGTGCCTTAGGCCGTGGCGTGCGGTGAGTCCTTCTCAGGGTTTTGACCCCTGGGGGTGCGTCCAAGTCCCAAATGATTGGGGGGATAGCTCCTCCAGTAATTGAGTCCACCGCCCCTCTGGGTACAGTCTATGGGTCTGCCACGTCCCCTGTGGGATTTCCAAAGTCGGGGGCTGCTGGCTGAGGGTCCCTGCCTTTAACACAGTTCCCTGTTCCTGGCTGTCCCTTACGTTTCGCTGCTGTCCCGGGGTTGAAAAGTTTGCACTGGTTTATGTGGAACCACTTTGTACGGCGAGGCATTTTCACGGCACAGATCATGGGGCTTGCCTTGTCGACAATGTGGTACGGCCCCATGTACAGTGCCTCATAAACCGCTACTCGAGCGTAGTTCCATACCATAACCTGGTCCCCTATCTCCCATTCGTGGTGTTTGCGGGGCTCCAGCAGCAGTCAGTTGCTCCGATGCTGTTTTCCCATATTGTCAGCAGCCTGCCAGTTAATCTGTTTAATGTGTTCAAACAGGTTCCTGACAAAGCTGTCCCAGCTCGCTTCCCTAAGCTGACCTTCCGTGAGTACCGGGGCTAATGCGTGGGTGGGGGTTCACCTGGCTCTGCCGGTCATGAGCTCATACGGGGAGTACCCCGTGATCTTTGACTGGCTGGCCCGGATCCCTATGAGGACCAGTGGTCGGACCTCTACCCACCTCTTGGGTGAGTCCCCTGTCTCTTTTCGCAGTCTTTCTTTGATGTTGCGGTTTAAATGCTCCACGGGCCCGGATGACTGCGGGTTGTGGGCGACATGCCATTTCTCTTTGATGCTGAGCACCTTAATGGTCTCCTGCATCACCTGCCTGGTGAAGCGGCTCCACTGGTCGGAATCCACGTGCTGGGGTAGTCCCCATCGGGAGAACACCTCCCTGACCAGGATCCTGGCTGTTCCCAGGGCAGTGGCTGTTCGGCATGGGAAGGCTTCCACCCATTTGGTGAATATATCCACCAACACTAGACAGTACTGGTAACCTCCCTGGGCGGTGGGTCGAGGCCCAATGTAATCGACCTGGATCGACTGCCAGGATCCCTCTACCCTCCTGATATGTCCCATAGACACCTTCCTTTTCTGGGGGTCGGGGTTGTTTGCAGCGCACACCAGACAGCTGGCACAGAACTCGCGGACGTCTTCCCTGATTCCTGGCCACCACCCTGCCTGTTCCACCCGTTGCCAAGTGGTCTCAGGTCCAGGATGTCCTGCTCCTGGACTCTCGTGGGCCAGCTGGAGGAATTCTCTCCGCTGTTGTTGGGGTACTACCCATTGCTCCCCCCTGAACAGCATCCCTTCTGTACGGGCCGTCTACCCTTTCCCCTTTTTCTAGCGTGTTCAGGACATTTTTAGGGACGGGGTCTTGGATCTGAACCGTTTTTAGGTCCGGGGACAATGCTACCCCTACCCTCCCTGTCATCCCAATCCTGCCCCTGACTGCTGCGATGGGGCCTGGGTTGTACGGATCCTAGAGCTTGCCCGTGCGCGCACCTTGCTTGGCCAACGTGTCAGCCTGCTGGTTTCCCTCGCTACGGGGTTCAGTGGTGGAATGTGCCTTCACTTTATGTATATAGATCTTCCCTTCCTCCCCCACGGCTGTCATGATCTTTTCCAGTCGGGGCTTAATTGCCAGGGGTCTCCCGTCTGCAGATGTGTATCCGCGACGGGACCAGATAGCCAAGTACTCCAGGCACGAATTGCATGTGAACATACTGTCCGAGAAAATCGTGTGTGGGCTGGGGAATACTTCGGGGTGTGTGACTACATACACCACCGCAGACAGTTCAGCGTGCTGGGCACTCATCGTACTGGGGAGTTTAATCACCAGGGCAATGTCTGCCTCGGGGTCATAAACTCCACAGCCTGTGAGTCGTTCACCCGCAGATCCGTGCTTGAACCGTCCACAAGGATCTCTCGGCCTCTGCGGTGTAACCCAGCCCGAAAACCTATGCTAATTTCCCATACCCCTTCTATGGAACACCGGTGGGCAGTCCCTGGATAGATCATGTTGGCTGCGAGTCTTGGCTCGCAGAGATTCTTACCCCTTAAGTCCATCTAGGAGAGGAGTAGGGTCCAGCGAGCAATGCGGGCACTGCTCTCTGTCCCGTCCTTGATCCTCCCGTCCAGGAGGATTTGGATGGGCGTATGGAGGGTAAGGAGTGTGATAGGGGACCCCATGTGAAGATCAGTGAACTTTTCACAGCCCAGTGAGTGGCTAGGAGGTGCCTCTCAAAGTTGGAGTATCCCTTCTCCACATCCGTGAGTATCCTGGAGGAGTAGACCACTGGTCTCAGCCGGCCATGCCGCTCTTGGAACAGTACTGCACTCAGGCTGTCCCCACTGGCTGCTACCTCCAGGAAAACTCTTTTACCCCCAACAATAGCCCCGAGAGCTGGCACGGTCTGCAGGTCTTTATTGAGTTGGATAAATGCTGCCTCGCAACCTTCGTCCCATTCCCACTCCACTCCCTTGTGTAGGAGTCGGAGCAGAGGGGCTGCTCTGGCTGCACAATCCTCAATGAAGTCTCTGCTGTACACGGTTAGCCCGAGGAAAGATCTTACTCCTGTCACTGTGTTGGGGGCTGGTAACTTCTGCACTGCTTCCCTTCTAGCTTTGTCAATGGCCCTTTCCCCAGCGCGCACAGCCAGTCCCAGGAATTTTACTTCTTTCAGACCGATCTGTGCTTTTGTAGGATTCACTTTAAACCCTTCTTCTTTCAGCAGCTCCAGCAGTTCAGCCAGCAGTGGGCCATGCTCCTCCCCCTCATCGGTGAACAGGAGCAGGTCGTCCACATACTGTACCAGCTGCTGTGGTCTGCTGAGGCTCTTTAAACAGTTGGCCATATATTGATGGAAAATACTGGGGCTGTTGTGGAAGCCCTGAGGGAGACAGTTCCAAGTGTATTGCTGTCCTTTAAAGGTAAAAGCAAACTTGTACTGACCTTCTCTTCTTAAAGGTATGGACCAGAACCCGTTGGAAATATCCAGCACCGTGAAGGTGGTCGCGGAGGCTGGGATACGTCCAATGAGTTCAGCCAACGGCAGCAACCGTGGGTGCACAGTCGGGGATGTTACGGTTGAGTACTCGATAGTCCACCGTGGCTCTCCAGGTGTTGTACCGTTTCTTAACCGGCCACAACGGAGAGTTCACATGGGTAGCTATTGGTCTCAATACCCCTGTTTCACTAAAGAATCCAAGGCTGTTTCCATGTCTGCCTCCGCCTCCCTGGGGAAGTTATACTGTTTCTACGGTCGGGTCATAGGGTCACCATCTATGCTAACCTCAACCCCGTTTATCCTCCCACAGTCATGTTTGTGAGTGGCAAAAGCTGCAAGGTTTGACCTCACATACTCTTGGTACTCCGTCGGAGTGTTACTGACCTGTGATTCATGGTCGTAACACTCCTTGGCTTCATGGTACACACCTTCCCTTTTCCCCATTTTTCTGGGATAACCATCACATCACTCTCCTGTCCCATACATACTGACCCCGAAAGACAGTGGTTTCTTAAATCCACGAGGATCCCATGGCCTCGAATGAAGTCATCCTCCAGGATCCCTCTCCCTTCCTGTTCCCACTTCATCAGGACACAAGTCCATTTGGTGTGGAGTGTTCCGAAACGAATAGAGAACGCAACGGAGAAAGAGCCAACCTTCTCGGTGCCTGTGAAACCCACCAAACTCTAGGGGACCCCGCTAGACAGAGGTGAGGCGGCGGGGTTATTTACATATACAAGGGTGCTTGATGCACCGTTATCCAGCAGGTCAGTCCCTTTCACCTTTTCCACCTACATCTGAACGGTCGGTCTCCCCCACGCATCGTACTCGAGGGAACACAGGTGGACAGGCTGTGTCTGTTCTAGTCACTGTTATGGCTGGGATGGGGCAGATGGGATTTCGGTACCGGTGGCAGTGGCTACCCTCCCAGAGCCATCCAGCATTGTTCGCAGCTCAGTCAGAAATGTATCAAACGGGTGGGGAGTGGCTGGCTTCTCAGTCTCGGTCTTTTGGGCAGGGGCAGCAGAACTCTTCCCTGCGCTACTCTTCCATGGGTCTGGAAAATGGACTCCCGTCATTACAGCCCATGGGTTCTCGAATATCTTCCTGGACAGCAGCACATGTCCTCTGCCCCCTTTTATTCTCGGCAGAGAGGAACCTGTACAGCTTGCTGTCCAGTGAGAGGAGGTGCATCTTTGCTATCTCGGCATCATCACACGCGTTAATATCCCCTGCCTGTTCCACTTCCATAAAGTGGACCGAGGTGTCCCCCTTTGGGGTGAGCTTTCCCAGGTGACTTATCATAGCCCTAAGCTGTTGGGTCTTGTGGGGAACCACAAACTGTCTTTCCAGGGGCCCCAGACCCCCAGCACCGGTGGGCGGGCCAAACATTTGTTGCCGGACCGGGCACATTGGCCCTGGTTCTGGCCCTTCCTGTTCTGGCTCGCCTACCCCTCCTCCCTGCTGCCAAGCCAAGCTCAAACTCGGTGCCACAGGTGGTGGTGGTCCGCTATCCCTGTCCGCCCCACAACTCGT